>NW_020172676.1:2514845-2671847 GCF_003031525.2 Neophocaena asiaeorientalis asiaeorientalis
TTTTTTTTTTTTTTTTTGCTGTACGCGGGCCTTTCACTGTTGTGGCCTCTCCCGTTGCGGAGCACAGGCTCCGGACGCGCAGGCTCAGTGACCCTGGCTCCCGGGCCCAGCTGCTCCGCGGCATGTGGGATCTTCCCGGACCGGGGCACAAACCCGCGTCCCCTGCACTGGCAGGTGGACTCTCAACCACTGCGCCACCAGGGAAGCCCTACGTTTACTTTTTTGTGGATTATACTTTAATAGGCTTTTAGAAGACAACTTCAAAGGGTTTGCCTGTGAAGATAACTGTTTTCTGTTGTAGCTGTTGATAATATTTTATTTTAGAAAGCTGATGAACTCTGACTTGCAAATCAATCCAAACTAACCTTGTGAAAACCATTTATTAAAACATGCCCTGCAGTCACATACGCATTATTTTGTTTCTACTCTTATGCTAATAGAGGTTATTTAGTGTCGTTGGCTCCTGAGATAACGGAAGGAAACGGGTAGTTTGTAAAATGAAATGTGAAGCACATTATTTTTTCATTGTTCTGGAAAATCATCTTTTTCTCCCCATGCTTGAACATCTGAGAGCAACCTTCCCTCTCACTTATTATGAGGAATCAGGAGGTGATATTATTTAAGGCACAAAATTTTGTAAATTTTGCAATCTTATCAACTCTCCACCCCTTATCTCTTCTCTTTTTTTTCACAGGTGATTTCTATTCACTACTTTCCAAGCTGCTAGGAGAAAGGGAAGATGTTGTTCATGTTCATAAATATAATCCTACAGAAAAGGCAGAATCAGAGTCAGACCTGGTAGCTGAGATTGCAAACGTAGTCCAAAAGAAGGATCTTGGTCAGTCTGATGCCAGAGAGAGTGCAGAACACGAGAGGGACAATGCTCTTCTTGTCAGAGACAGAATTCACAAATTCCACAGACTAGCATCTACTTTGAGGCCAGCAGAGAGCAGAGTTTTGTCATTACAGCAGCCGCTACCCGGTGAAGGCACCTGGGAACCAGAACACACAGGAGGTGCGTTTAGGGCTTCTTTTAAAGAATAAAATGTGAAATGCTACAATCCACATAAGCAAAATCTGAAGGGAATAAAAATAAATGGGTGAGAAAGCTCATCAATGAAAAGGATTTATCATTAGAAAAAACATGACTCAGATTTGGGTTGTCAGATATCACCTTTGTTTGAGGAGTTTTTCTTTTTGTTTTGGTCCAGTACTATCAATACGTAAATTCAATTTCTGTTCAGTTGATGAGCCAGAATTACTAAGACCCAAAAGCTTTGGATCATATTGGGGAGGGTGGCATATGAAATTCAGGGTAACAGATTCTTACAAAATCAACATTCTCCATTTAGTTCAATGGGAATACACTGAAAATTCAAACCTGATATGTAAAGTCCCGGTGTATGAAATGCTTATACACTACCTTCCTTTAAGGTAATTGAAGTCCTCTCAGAGGAATCTTACACTTCCAACATTCTCATCCAATTGACTTGTAAAATGTAACCATTTTTATGACCTTGATTTCTTAAGTTCCATTATCAATTACTATCTTAATTGGAAAGTTGAGTAGTTATATCTGAAGGGACCTCCAGCAAGTCAGTAACTATCAGATTTATCTTTACTTCTAACCAGGATTGGCTTCTGTAATTAGAGGACAATACATTATTCCCTTCAGGTTTCTGTACCAGCAAGCTATGGATGCCTCATCTTTGTCTTTAATTGTGTTGTGGCTTCTGTGATATTGATTGTGTTTCATGTTACTTGCTAATGTGGAAAGCCAGATAATACAGCATGTGGAGATAATCCCCAAAAAAGTAACGGATATGCATGCATGGCAGCTGTCCATGCGTGGGCTGGAATGGCACAGGCTGCCAGCTTGATGTTTTCAAATACAGCTTTGCAGGAAGCCATAAATTATTCAACACCCAACTGATTTTTATTTATAATTGAAAAAAATTAGGATGCAGTGCCTTTTGCTAACACAGGAGTTTCAAGCATTGTCCGTTAGGACTGGCCTAATAGTCTCTATGAGATGTTGAATGGAACCCAGATTTTTACCTCTTCATATTTAAACAGGGTCAGCCCTGCTCTAACTCCTTCTAAATTTACCTAATAAAACTGTGTTTCTCAAGAGGTGGTCCCTGGACCCTCTTGCATCAGAATCACCTAGGGTGATTATGAAAAATCTAGACTCCTGAATCCTACTGAAGACCAACTGAATTGACATCTCTGAGTATGATGTCTAGAAATCTGCAATTTATCATGCCCCTATCCGTTTCATAGAAAGACTGGAGTGTCTGTCTGAACGTCTATATTAAGGACAGCAAATTGTAACCCGAACAACACAAATATAAAAGGGAAAGGGGCCTCTTTGGTGAGAATACAATTCTATTCAAGCATGAAGTGTTAGAGTTGCATCCTGCTTTATTCCATGACTTGTCTTTTTTTTTATTGAAGTATTTATTTTTTATTGAAGTAACATTGGTTTATAACATTATATGTGTTTCATATGTACAACAGTATATTTTTATTTCTGTATACCCTACAGTGTGCTCACCACCAAAAATTTAGTTTCTAGTTATCTATGACTTGCCTTTATTACTCTTTGATGTGAAATAATATCATGGTCATTTATAGGCATCATAAATGTCAATGTAAAAATCACAGTTTGACTTAAGGAATTGTATTCCTAAAACCTACTTAGTTTTTCTAAGAAAGAAATGCTTAAAATACTCAAAATACACTTACTGGCCAAATCTCCTTATACCTTCCAAGGTAGTCAGAATGGCAGTGACCAGGAAAAAAGTGTTTCTCCAGGATCTGGTTCAGAAAGTTTCCTTTCATTTTAAGTATGTGGGTGAATGTCACTGAAATAAATAAAGCAATGAGTTACAGAAACAGAGCACAAATTCTAGTTACAGGAAGAAGATGTGCATATTTCCTTTCTGAAATGACTTATTTTAGTGTTACTTCACTGCTCTGATTCAAGATTTTTTTAAAATTAAATGCAAAATAACAAAACTCATATTTAGGTAAGCTATTTCTAAAAGTCTTTTCAATTTTCTTTCACTGTTTACCATAACACTATCTAATATCTAACTTTAATTAAAGAAAAGCACTTAATAAGTGCTATATGTTAACAATAATTATGGTTATAATTGTTACCATTAATGTCAAGTTGGACTAAGATTTCAAAAATTTAAACACCAAAGTAGTTGGTGTTTTATTATTTATTAATTATTTTAATTATTTATTAAATATTAATTATTTTAGCTTAAGTAGCATCCATGAGAGAATTTTCTTGCAATGTGTAGGAAAGCTGCAAAAATTGGCATTCTGAGTTGATAAATTGAGAAAATGACTTGGCAGTGTTCTACCATAATGGGAGTTTGCGGCTCTTCAAATCGCTGATCACTTACATTGATCTGCCTTGATGTTTTCCTGTAATATATGATGTACAGTGTGAAAATATGCAACCTGGTAAATTGAGAGGCAAATGCACTCCTTTTTACACTTAACAGTTTGGTTTCTACCATTAGTTTGACATCTATATTGAGACAGCATTAACAGAGTAGAAAGGAAATCATAGTCTTTATTCTAGTTGCCTTCTGGAAACTAGATTCATTGAAAAATAAATTTAAAACTGCAGACAGCTATTCTCTTGCTGCAGATCTGATTGGACTACTATTTGCTAGCATATGGAAGCCTGATTCAACATTTGTTACACACCCTTGGACATCAGAAAATACATCTGCATTTGTGTGATGCTTCCCATCAGCTAAGAGAATGCACAGAATCCTTAAATATTGTTATGATACATTTACATTTTACTTAATTTCTATGGACAACTTTTTCTTGACTCAGAGTCCATTACTTTTAACATATTTCAGTCATATGCTGACCCCTAGGTTCAAGTCTTATAGAATTCCCAGGGTAAAATAAAGCATTCAGTAGGCTGAATTTTCATCTTTGGAAGAGAGGAGAATAGTGAAAACAAACCCACACATAGCCCTTACTATGAGCCAGGCTAAGTGTTTTAGATGCATTAACTCATTTAATTATCATAATAACCCTATTTATAAACCCATTTATAGAGGAAGAAACTGAGGCATAGAAAGGTCATGCCATGGATCCAAAGTGCCACAGCTCAATAAACCAACATTCAAAGCCAGGCAGGTTTGCTCCAAGTCTTGGTTTTTAATCACTTTATTACTCTGCCTCTCACAATAAAATAAAATAATAGATAGATAAGATAGATACGCTGTTTTTTTCCAATGATCCCATCATCTTATCTACAACTGTAATAACTCTAGGTGTAGATTGCCTTTGGTCATACTTTCTCAATCAATATCCAAACAATTTGACTAAGGTGAGGATTCGTTTGCAGTTAAATTTTTAAAAGAAAAGGAACTCTGCTAATACTTCTGAGCCCCTAGTTATGTCTTAATTCTCTTCCTCACTTCACTCCCACTAAATAAGACCTTATAATTATTCCTGTTTTCTTTCTCACTTGAGTATAAATATTTCTCCTATAGTTTCAGTTAATTATAGTTATTGTCGGCACTTCTGATGAATAACAATCCCTGACCAAAATAGGGCATCTTTTCCTCACTAAATGAGAATTTGCAAGTATAGAAAGAGCAACCACTTTATTTTGTTCTTGTTGTTGAAATCTTCTACTGATTTCACTGGGGTCTTTTCCTTAAGATTAAATATGAAGAGCCTTGTTATGGTGAAGTTAAGTCATAGTCCTAGGTTTGAAATTATGTTTTTTCTCAACTTTGTCTGTTAGTCCTTATGTACACAGATAAATGAATATGCCCTGTTAAATGCTTATTAATAATTTCATATGAAAGCAGCATTGATTACTAACATTAATCTTTCCTGGAAAGGTGTAATTCATTAATCCTCTTAGTGATTTATTGATACAATTTTAATAGTAATGTTTAATTTTTTTTTGAAAGTAGTAACTTTTTTTCTAAATATATGGTGGAATATGAGGCTGCACAATTACCTTTATTTATAATGAATACAAAGATTCTTCTGAAATAATCCTATCGTTTGACATGTGAATTTAGAGCAGCTGACACTTGGAGTTGGCTTGCCCAAGGTCACATGTAAGAAATTTGTATTTAATTTTCAAATTAAAACTGTAAATCTACAACATTAGTCATACACTGAATTACTTCTTCGATAAAAACTAAGAGGAATCTGAACTCAAATTTTTAACTTTTCCATGATTGAAAATGTTAAGTTTAAGTTAGAACCCAAATATATTTTGTCATACAATTTTTAATAAGGATTTGAAATATTTGTAATTGAGGATTAGGAAATAATCACCCTTGCTATTGATGACTGAAGTCTTGCCCAAGCCTGTATTTCCTTTTTTATGAATAGAGAAAATGACCTGGGATGAGCCAGTCCTGTTCTAGCATTCTGTGATTCTCTTATAAAGATGGGCAGGGATTGGGAAAACATCAGTATTTATTCCATATCCATACAGCACTAGTCCTCAATGACTGCTTTGTTCTTGATCATTTAATCTTAAAGAGAACAGCCTTTAACTGCCTAATAATGAAAAAGATGACACTGGAAGCAAAAACATCAATTAACTGAGGTAGTGTTCACAGAAGAGGACGTGAACTCAGTTTTCCTTTAACTATTTTAGAATTTGTAATTAACACAGAGACCTAGGTTTTGAGGTCCTGAAAGTTTTGAGGTCTTGGCTGGGTAATCTTAATAAATGTACAATGATATTTTTAAATGAAATTCAAAATAATTTAATATAATTTCTCTGAATGTTCTTTGCATTGTTCTTTGCATTGACAAAAAGAGCAAAGTTTCTTACAGTGTTAACCCTCTTATATATTTCCTCACATATCACCTTTGCTGTTTTGAAAATTTACCAAAAGTATATAAATATGTTCTAGATATTTACACTGCTTTTTCTTCTTGAAAATTCCCAACCAAAAGGGATTCTTATAAGTGACAAAATAGGTAAACAACCCATTAGGCAGTGCTTTTTGAGTGCTTACCAATCTAAGATCAATGATAATTAGGGTTATTCACAGCCAGATTAAGGTTCTTTATACAGTATTTCCAATATTTTATGAAATCCCCATTTGAAGCCAGAATAGTGTATTTACTGATATTTGGGACATTGCATATTTCTATCAGAATTAATATCTCTGCATTGCATATTTCTATCAGAATTAATATCTCTGAATCTTCATGAGCACCTCGCTTCCAGTACCTGTTGGTGGACCACTGAATAGAAAAGTTCCAGGAAACCTGACATTTGTTTATTGTCTTTAATGAAAATAATTAGCCAATTAGCATTTTTTTTTAGTCTCTTCACGGTAGCTTCAGCACAATACTAGGGGTAAAAAGAGGTAGTTCAAGTGAACTAAAAGATTATAAGGGTGTTTAAATGCTAGTTGACAACATAAGCAAGTAGAGACTGGAGCATAGAGTTCAATTTAGTGCATTTTTTTTGGCCATTTCAGTGGGCCAGGCCCTGTGCAAGACTTAGTGACAAAACAGTAAATAAGACATGATCCTTGCCCTCACAAAATTCCATCTAGTTGTAGTGGTGCTGGGCGCTGAGAAGCTGATGAAAGCGACTAAATATCTGTATTGTTATGAGGTTCAAGTCTCCCTTGGAGCCCATCCAGAATCTTCAGGAGCTGCTGAATAAGTACAGAATGACCACCGAAAAGACAAGCTGTAACTGAGATGAGAATGAATGAAGTACAACCTGAGATTCAAGCAACTTAAAAATAATTTGAAACATTTTCTTTGGGGAATCCATCCATACGTCTCTAATTATAATACTTATATCCTGCTTCCTGAGTTCACTTTCAGAAACACAGTTTTTTTCATGTCACCCCATGATTGAAAACCTTCAGTGGTTCCTAGTCGCCTATAGTCACAATTTGCATCCTTTTCTCCTATTATGATAGATAATAAGCATGATAGATGATGAATGCTATTCATCCTAGCAGCCCCATTTACATCCACTGTTGTGCAAATTTAGGCACGCCAGTTATTGCTCTGCCCCCCTTCTCCCCAACTCAGGAAGACATAGCAAAACACACATGAGTGAGAATGACATTCTCGCGTGCTCTAACATATTTCAGAAGTAAATTATTCCCAAGCGTTGTGCTTTACTGCTATTAATAAAGTACTTGCAGCATACCTCAAAATTAATCACAGTATAGATCAAGACACCACAGCTCAAAACTACATTCATTAATTCATTGTTAAATCCATACCTTCATGTGCTCTACAAATGTATATTTTCCAGTCTAAACTAGATCTTGGGGTCTGTTAGTCCTGCCTGTCACTGTCATACCCACTCCTGACATACACAGATATCCTTAAAGACATACAAATTACGTAAAGATCTTGAAACACATTCTGCAATTATAATCATCCTCACTTAACATCTTTCTGACTGAAATATTCTCTGCCTACTTCTATATTCAATAAACTTTAAGTGAGAACACCTACCCTCTCCCAGCCAAGCCTCAGGAAGGATTATGGGCCCTTTCCTGCACTGTACTGTGTCATAAATATTTGCTTTCTGTTTTTTGTTTGTTTGTTTTTTGGTTATTTTTTGGGTTTTTTTTTTTTCATTTTATCCTATGAGTCCCTCTAGAACCAAAACCATGCTTTATTTCTTTGTGTCCCCAGAATCTAACATAACACCTTACATAGACAATACACTTAGGGAATATTTGTTGAATATGCTTCAGCAAAGGTTGTAGACACAACTGTTCCAGGCATCCTATTGATTGTGCTGTGTTATTAATTTTTGTTTTAAAAAATTAAATGAGCAAAGGTAAGAATATCTTGAGTGGAAAGTTACTGTTTCCTGTTGTATAGTTGAGAGAATTATCTTAAAGTGTCTACTCTCACACCAGCATCCTCTCAGGCTTTCAGAAGCTGACTGTACAAGCCCTGTGTTTCCCTTTCTTCCTCCAGTCTTTAATGTTTATCTTTGAGGATTTCACTGCATGTTGCCACATCCTCCAGAGTATGGGAAGGAGAAAGGAGACTCAAACTGCTGCTTTTTTACTTCTCAGCATCTCTGTTGAAGCATTTCAGAGGGAAAGAAATATTGACACTGATACAAAGGATTTCACAGCATCTTCATAACTTTACATCCTCAGTTAATATAACTACTCTGTACATGGTACCTCTTTATTCATGAGCATTTTTATAAAAGGGGTTAACAATTGAACTTAGGTATTCTCTAAGTATAAGTGTATTCTGATCAGAAGTGAGAGTGATTGTAAATCACTCGGTCATAGAGTTCCTGTTATTTTTTCCTTTCTCGTGTTAGGAAACAGTGAAATATAAGCAGTGAAAGAATATCTCTCCATTCCCATTGTTATAGGAACACTAAAGTTAGGTGAAATGAGATTGGTATTTTACATAGTTCCTTGTACAAGGTATTATCAATGATGGTTTATTATAAGGTCTAATGTATTCTGAACATCCACAATTTACACAGAAGTTAGATGAGAAAGACAGACACACAAACACACAGAAACGGGCTTATTGCCTAAGAATACTATTTATTTACAACATTTAAAAGCTTTGTATTAAAATGATGCCATCCATGTTGCCATATTTTTCAAAGATACTAATTTAAAGTAAGAATCTTGTTAAGAAGACTGGCTCAAATTTGCCCCTTAATGGCTTAAGGATGAACTGGTTTTACGAGGCATCTTATCAACAGGAAAAGAGCATATCCCCAAACAAGTTCACAGTCACTTACTTTATTCATAGCTCAGGAGGCTCCTTGGCATGTGCATGTGGTATATTTTATGTAGAGCATGGCTTGATTTTTTTTCTTTGCATCTAGTGACATTACTGCATGAACTTCTTATGATCATTGTGAATCTTCATGAGGTTATACTAGCTTTCTTTTTTACACTAAATGTATGGATTTATCTTTTAGATTTCCATGTAGAAGAGGCACTGGATTGGCCTGGAGTATACTTGTTACCAGGCCAGGTTTCTGGGATGGCTCTGGACCCTACGAATAATCTGGTGATTTTCCACAGAGGTAACCATGTCTGGGATGGAAAGTAAGTAATAATTTTTCCTTGAAGGAGTAAATGAAGATAAAAATAGCATGCATTGCTTTTCATTAAACTAAGAATAATGGTGAGAGAACTATCAAGGTTTTCTTTGAACTTGATTTTTGTGAGCAAAACATATTTGTTCTTTTAGTATATGACTGTGACCCATAGAAAAGAGAAAGTCTTGTGCATTTGAAAACAATTAAGGTAGTTTCACAAACTAGTTTATGGAAAGAAGGCAATAACAGTCTGTGATTCTGCCTACTTAGCATTTTGCTCTCTCCCCCTTGAAGCTACCTTCACATTCCTAAGGAAAGTAACATTAAAGGCAGTTAAGACAGTACATGGCTGAGGCATTTCAAGACTTCAGAAAAAGTGCATCATGATCAATGATCAACGAAGAAAGTTACTAGTTGACTACAATAAAGCACTTCATTATTTTCATGTACTGGGTACAGAACCATAGTAAGGCCATTGGACTCTCCCTTTCCATCAGACTGCTCCCTGGCATGATAACAGTGCCTTCTGGAGACTGTAGTTAGAGCAGCTTGGCCACCATATTATAGAAACAGTCAGTACCTTGGCCTTCACATTTCCATACAGATTAATTTTATTACTCAAATTTGCATTTTTCATGAGCACCGAAAACTTAAAGAGTAACAAGACTTAAGAATAACACTAAGACTAATATCCCGCTTTTCGCTCTGGGTTTCTCTTTCCAACCTTTTATTCTATCTTCCACTATCATCTTATAGGGAGTTTTGGTAAAAAAGTCTAACATTCATTGAGTGTTTACTGTGCTCCTGTGACTGTTCTGTTTACATAAATTACCTCACAACATTTAGGCACTGTTATTATCATCATCATTCACGTTTTACAGGTGAAGAAACCAAGAGGAAGTAAGTGTTCTGCCCCAGACCTCACAGTTAGCCTGGCAGAGTCAGGCTTCAGTTCCTTTCCATCTGACTCCAGAGTTGGCCCACTTACCCAGTTTGTTAAACTTACTGCCTTTTAGAGGATTACGAGCACATTTACATGATTGTATTTTTAAAAGCTTATTCCAGAATTTAGCAGGTTATCTTAATTCTCCTGAGTAATGAGTATCCATTTATTCATGTGTTTTATCACAAATCTACATATGAAGGTAAATTTTTTAATATCTTATGAATTAAGTGTAATGAATCTCTCCTTTCAAGTGTACAACTGTAGGGTTTCATTTGGAAAATTGAGGATCCACATACACATTGTTTTCTTCATTGTTCAATTGTTTTCTTCCTCCATTTTCAGAGATACTGATTAAACTTAGGCTAAGCCTGCTCTGTCACATACACATGTATGTAGTTTGTGTAGTTGAAGATGGAATTCAATTAGCATTTCAAAATAGATTGATAGCTTTGTTACTGTTTAATTGTCCTTTCCAGTTGTCACACTCAAAAATGGAATCTGAGGAAGAGATCAATTCAGAGTTCAAAGCTATCGAACTCAGCATCCCTATTTATACATCTCTGTTACATCATCTTAGTCATTATTGAACATCTAATGATATTTTCACAAGCGCTTTCAAAAGCAAACTATTACTATTCATTGTAGCATATTCTTCATTTTAATGAATATTGCTACATTTTCCGCATGGATTTCTAGCCACATTTTACCAGACGAGAAAATTACAGCATCATTTTCTCCCATTGATACTGTGTCAGCTGGCTAAAGCTAAATCGGACAAAGTCCAATTTTCCATTTTAATGTGATATTCATTCCAAGTAAACAGCAGAGGCTGGAATAGTTTAATAGAAAAAAACAAAAAGGGATCTGTAAAGGCCAGCTTGGGGTAGATGACACAAGACTGTGAAACAAGAGCCACATAAGAACATTTTCTGGGACATATATGGCCGTCCTAGCTGAAGACCTGCTTTTTCCTGGCCTCTTGCTTTCATCTAGATAACCAGTATCATGTGTAAATAGATTCCAGTTCCATTGCCAAAGCCCCAGTGTGTTTACCCTGATAAATGGCACTGACAAAGGGCCAAAAATGCAAGACTTTTTCAGGGCAGTCATGCTGATTTAACTCATTAAATCTGTTTCTTCTTTCTTCTTTTTTATCTTTCAGGTGTAAGAATATTTGTTATCTCTCTTTCCTTCTGCCTCTCTTGTATTTCCTGTTGGCCTCTAGCAGCCGTTGCAATCCATGGTTGTGAGGAAGTTCTCTTCTGGCACTCGGATCTCTGCTTTTAACACTGTCTGCTTTAATATTCACAAAGGGAATAAGAAGTGGATTACTCTGTTAGTTATTTTGTAGGAAAATAGATTCGGATGTGTGGGCCCTGCTCGTTGAATGGTCATACATGACCATCCTTCCTACATGTATAAGTTGCATTATATAGAATAGACAACGTACATAATTTTTCTTTTTCCTCATTGACTATCCAAGGATTATACAAAGAAAAAGACAGCACTTTCCAGAATAATTTATTATGTGTTAGTGAGAGACAATGGAAATTAAAAATGGGGTGGAAATTGCATTCTTGTTGCTACCACTGTTTGGATAGAAAGATGAGAAATCCTGTATTAATTTTCCTCAGAATCTTTCCCATCCTGATATTTCTCATGTTCACAAAATTATAAGTTCCATAAGGCTAGAGCTTGTTCTAAATCAAATCTTAGTAGTCTATATCCCCTAATTTTTTGTAGTTGATCATTCTTTAAGTATCAGACAGTACTTGGAGTTAATAATAATCCCTAATTAATACTCAGTACTCAAAGCTCTTTTGATATCATCACAAAAACTGTCTTTATAAGTAGTATTACTCTTCATTTCTACCTGATAGCCTTGATCAACTCTTACTTTTCTACTTAATCATACTAAATAAGCCTAGCAACAAAATAATAATAGTAGTAATAATAATAATGATGATGATAAAACACTTACCCTCCTGAAAGATGACTGTCAACTCCCTTTCTCAATTTGATTTCCATTTTCTTCCCTGTCAATATGGCTTCTTCTAGCTAAAATAGGAAATGCCTATTACCAGCAGGGTGTAATGAAACTTTAAAGAGCCTCTTGTCTGCCCTGGTGCTCAGGCGGCATGGCAGCTAGAGCTCTTTAAATGCCTCCCAGCAGGAGCTGGGTAGCTCCTGCCTCAGTAACAGCTGTTCCTCGGTCTCTGTCAAAATCACCACCATTGTCAGAGGCTTGCTTCTTGGCCTTTCTTTTATTTATCTCAGCTATGGCTGAGGTTCTACTGTGCAGGCCTCACATCACATACCCTCTTAAGTAAATCATGGGTTTTATCCCTAATTTTTAGGTGCTAAAAGATGTTTCCATTATACCGCTTGTCATTTCTTCACATGGAGTTGGAAGGGATTTTGGAAGTTTTATCACTTGGAATTCTTTCTGTAACCAATAAGGGAGAAAACCCAACACAAACTAGCTTAGGAAAAGAAACTTATTAGTTTGTATAAATAAAAACTTTAAGGGTATGGTAGCTCAAACGACACCACCAGCACCTATTTAACATTTAACACATTTTCTCCTGGTTGGCTCCATTCTTAGACCCTGATTGATCTTCCTCCCCACTTGCAGCTTCAGAATTATAGAAGAGGTAGTCTATTTCCCTGATGTAGGTCAACAGGAGATCCTTAAATGGAGACTTTCAGTGTTCTAAAACACTCTCAGTGTTCTACCTGACTTTAGGTCATATTTCTTGCATCCTAAACCAGTCACTGTGGGCAGAGGAATGAAATACACTCTTTTTTTTTTTGCGGTACGCAGGCCTCTCACTGTTGTGGTCTCTCCCGTTGCGGAGCACAGGCTCCGGACGCGCAGGCTCAGCGGCCATGGCTCCCGGGCCCAGCCGCTCCGCGGCACGTGGGATCTTCCCGGACGGGGGCACGAACCCGTGTCCCCTGCATCGGCAGGCGGACTCTCAACCACTGCGCCACCAGGGAAGCCCTGAAATCTACTGTTTGGCTTAGCCTAACTTTTTGTTCTATCCTTGGAATGTGAGAGTAGAGTTGACATTATCAAAAGCAAGTGGACTGAGAGTGAGGCTCAGAATGTTGGGTCAACTAAAGAAAAACTGAGGTTTCATTAGCACAAAATGGGGCAGTAGACCCTGGGCACCCAGAATAGCAAATGTCCACCAGAGAGCTCATCTCCAGCTTCCTGCTGGGACATCTGTAAACAAAATCTTCCATAGTCATCTGGAGCTTGAACTCTCAGTGCCAACAAATGCCCTAGATATGAGACATACTTTCCAGTTATGGGACTCATCTAGATGTCATAAAGTTCTTCATTATGTTAAACTCACATCTGTGTCCCGTAACTTCACCTTCATGACAGCCAAATGCAAAGTGAATTTACCCCCATTTATTCATGTCAAATATTTGCATATTTAAAGAAAGTCTTATCTTCTCCAGACTAAATATCCCCCAGGCCCTCAGCCAGTCTTCATACTGACATGATACTTTCATCTGAAGGTGCTCTGGTTTCTCAGTCCTTTAAAGTGTTTGGTTGAGAAGTGGCCACAACACCTCATGTGTTAGCTGATCAGCAATGCAATTACTTTCCTTGATGTGTATTCTAGATATCTATTAGTGTAAAAGGGTTCTGTTCACTTTTCTTCAGCAGTCATATCTTGTGTTGCCTTGTTACTCTGTGTTGAATTTGTAATCTACTAGAATCTCCAAATGTATTTCATGAAATTGTGCTGAAGTTTTTACTGGAAATTTATACTTATGCAGTGCTTTAAAAACACTGAATTCAGGATTTTATTCCAATTACATTTCACTCATTAGGTTTAGCATTGCTTCAATTTACAGATATTATTTTATTCTTAATTAACCAGAGAATGAGCTGTCCCTTCCAGCCTGCTATTAGGTCTGTTTGATGAGCTTGCTTTTCACATCTTTATACATGTTGTTTATAAAATTGAATAGTTGAATGATTGGTTTAGCAAGTTTTGTCCTTAGAGGTGTGGTCTTCTGGGAATCTTCTCCCATTTGCCCTCCAAAAATTTGTTCACAAACCACCTCTTCATCAATGTTTTATGGAACCTTGTAAGGTTCTATTGTTTCAGAAATCTATCTGCTTTCTAAGTTTCATAAAAATCAGTTCAAGATTTGCCTCCCTAGTTTTCTGGAGTCTCTGTTAAGATATATCTGCTTGAGGTCCTGCTTCTGTATCTGCAAATGCTTTCATACCTTAAGAATTAATTGGGCCTGGAAAATTGAACTCAAAATGACTGAGTGGTACCTTAGTATCTTCACATCTGAGAGAAAATTGTAAGGAGTTCTACAAAAAGAATGTTTCCATAGTCTACCCTTTTCTCTCATATTGCCATTTCCAGTTTTACTCAAGCCATTTTCTTCCAGTTTTATGCCACTTTCTCTGATTCTTCTTGGCTATGTGACTATTCTTCCTATCTCTTCTACATCTACAAATTAAATTTGATAACTGGAGGGGAGATTCTCCAGTCCAGTGAGGTCAATCCTAGTAAGAGAAAACCACATGTTTTTGAAGACAGGAGACCTGGGTTTGAATCTTGGTTACCACCTCCTACCTTTGAGACCTGTATCAAGACATTTGAACTCCCTGACTCTGTTCCCTAGTCCAAAAAAATGAAGACTTTAAAAAGTGCCTCACTCTGTTGAGTAACAAAAAGCACTTTGTTAAGTGACTCATTCCCAGTGGCCTTATTGATGGAACAGAGCCCAGTGCTGTGATACCTAGTTCTTTGTTCTTTTCATCCCTATTTGAGATGTCTCTAGTGGTAGGTCCATCAGGACACTAAATAGTCACACTGGTTTCTTTTCCTACCTTTTTTCTTCCTCATAGGAATTTTTCAATGTGTATATATTCAGAAGTAAGTGTTTTTAACATAGTATTAAATTATATTCCATTTAAAGTCTTTGGTTTTATTATGGTATGTCTTTGCTTTCCTAATGTTGAGGGTACATTTCCACTTATTTTCTCACTTGAAAACCTATGGTCCTTTCTCCAGCCTCTTAATTTATATAATTACAACATTATATTTTACTTCTCTCTTCAGTTGCTATTATTTATTTTGCATTTCCTTAATTTTGATTGATGGCACAGAAGTTTATTTTCTCCCTATTCTAGTTCCTTTGTGTGAGAATATTGCAAAGCATTTCTTTTCAGCTTTATCTAAACTGTTTGATTAGCTGCTAATGTGCAAAGTCATTAATGGGGGATTCAAATTGCTAAAATAAAGAACTGATGAATTCCAGCCCACAGGCTGCAGTTCAGTCTTTTCTGCTGAGTGCTTTTTCAGAGAAGCAAACAGAAATCAGCAGTGCTCCAGGCACCATGTGAAATGTGCAGGGTATTATTATATCCTGTAAAAAGTTAAATGTGGTTGAAATAAAGACCTCTCTGCAGCATATAATGCAGGGTAGCTGCTTTAGAACACTAAATAAGCAGTTTGCTATAGCAACAGTGTATCCAGCTCTATAATCTGACATCTGTTTGTGAACTGTTAGAGCGTTACTTTTCTTTGAATTAGAAGAGAGTTTATAAATTACTTTATTTGGCAGATTTAATGTGAGAGAGTATGTATGTGTGTGTGTGTGTGTGTGTGTGTGTGTGTGTGTGTGTGTGTGTGTGATTTTCCCATTTCAGAAAAACATCAATTCCTTTTATTACTTGCCCTGTGTAACTGCCAGGGGCCAGCTGTTAGTTGCATGAGGCTCCTGTGATCCCAAGTGAAAGGATTAGGGCTCATCAACCAATCCACTGAGGGACTGAATGTCCCTTGATGCTGCCAGTTTAAACATATAGACATCTGGTAAATGGTATCACAAAAGATTTTCAGTGAAACGGTTGGGCCTATTGTGGTTAATTCCTTAAAGCTATGATCTTTCTCAGAATTCTAGAATGTTATTATTTGTTATTTATGTTACTGAAGTAAATGAGTATATTCAAATGATGCTAATATCAGTAAATTCAAGAACTTGCCTAATCACTGAGATCCTTAATGGATACGGGGAAGTGTAGTAATACTATGACTAATAGTCATAGAGCCAAATACCATAGGAAAAGTGGGTAATTTGTGATAATAAAAAAAACACTAAAAAACAAACCATATTATTAGTTGTTACATTGTAATGAGATACTAAGAAAAAAATCTTGATAAGTTGAGAGATCTGATATTTTCTGTGTATCCAAATTTTTATTATCAAAATCTGATTTATTTACTCTGTAGCTTATTTACTTTGTTACTTATTTTTCTTTTGGCTCTTTCATTTGCTATTTCACAATTTATTATAACATCACCAAAAAATGGTTAATAAAATAAAAGAGTATGATCCTCAAATTAGTTAATTTGGCTATTTTTCCCACCATTAGAAATCTGACGTTTCTAGATTGTGAGTATAGATGCCCACACACAATTTAGGTTTGTGACAGCAAAATATCAACTACTTGATACATTTTTTTCTGTATTCATGAGCAGTGCAGAACAGTACCAT
This sequence comes from Neophocaena asiaeorientalis asiaeorientalis, assembly GCF_003031525.2. Lineage (NCBI taxonomy): Eukaryota > Metazoa > Chordata > Mammalia > Artiodactyla > Phocoenidae > Neophocaena > Neophocaena asiaeorientalis. Next base: position 2,531,423 of record NW_020172676.1, read on the forward strand.
TGATAAAGGATGTTTTCACTTACCTACGCATCAGCTACAACATTTCATTCGATCTGACTAGCATTGGGACTGTGAGTCGGGGTTTATTTATGTTTCTTCCTTGACATAGCTTGTTTTCTTGGAAGCCAAGCTCAATATCGCAGGTTCTTGACTTTGAGCTTATATGGCTGCCAGAGAGTAATTTAAACTAGAGTTTGCATTTTTAAATATTTAAGTGTCTGGAGAAATAAGCTGAAGCTATAAAAAACATGATTTAAATTAGAGGAGGTCAACATATGCTCCTGAACGTGGGGGTGGGGAGATCTACTTTCTCTCCATCGTAAGTTGTAGGAATATTATTTTCTAAGATAGTAGGACCAGAGATTTAAGACTGATGGTGAATATTTAAGTGAATGACAAGACAGACCAAAGAATTGCTGTTGCTGCAACCTATTGCTTGGGGACATCATGAACAAGTAAATATGTCAGGCTTCCTGTATGGTTTGTCATTTTGCAGATAAGAGATATGGAATTAGGTATGCTGAGGTCTGATAGGCTCCAGTTTTATCAAGATATGCAATAGGCAATTGGACTGCCACTGTTATTAGCTGTCAATAGTGTGTCAGAACACTGTCTGCATGTCAAGTGGATAGCACTTGGTAAGAATTATGAGGACTTGGTAACTTTCCATATTACTAACTCCTAGGTGGGGGTGGGGTGGAGAAGTAATGTGCTAGTATATTCCATGCCCAAGTAAATAAACTGCAAGAATAAATGAAAATTTTAGGAAATACAAAATGGAAAGGGAAATCTAAGTATAATCAGTGGATTTTCTCAATATCAATATCCTGGTTATGATATTGTACTGTATGTAGTTGTGCAAAATGCTACCATGGAGGAAACTAGGTAAAGTGTACACAGAATCTCTCTGTATTATTTTTTCTTGCAACTGCATGTAAATCTACAGTTATCTCAAATTTTCTTTAAAAAAAAAGGGAAGACAAATTTTAACTCCTTAAAGTCAGAGAAAACATAATTTTCACATTATTTAAATTACCATTATGCCACTACAAATCTTGAAATGTTTCTGAATAATGAGAAATATGACTTAGGCCTTAAAAGAAATGATAAATGAAGAGACTTTATCCTATTGCATATGAATATAAAACTGTAGCATACTATGAGTCTTAGACATACTGAACTTAAGTTATCCAGTATCATAGACAAGTTGTTAAAAATATAGATCATTGATGGTTGAATCCAGTACCTTTGTTTTCTAGGAGAATTGGTATGATGTTTTTAGTACAGAAAGTCACATTGAAAATACAGTTTCAGATATAGGATATACTCTGGTGTTTCATAGTACTGAGAAAGAGTTACTTCACGTTTGCTCTTTACCAGTGTCTCCTGATTTAATAATACCTTGTATATTCTTACATTGGTTCGAACTAATAAAATTTTATATTTCAATTTAATAGTGATCTCATGACTGTCTTATAAAATCTGCTCTGTTAGTGATGTTACTTCCATTTTGTTAACTTATGTATTTTTTTCTAGGTACTGGTGTGTGGTTTTAACTACACGTAATAGCGTATGTAAGCAATATTACTTAAGTTTTAGGTCGAGAAAGCTGAATCAATATTTTTTATTCAATTGAATGCATCATTAATAAGAACTGCTTCAGGGACTTATTAGTATCTTTCAGGAAAAATATACCCAAAAGACTATGACAGTCAAGAATCTCAAATAATTGTGATGTATATTTTTAATGGCAAGAAAATGTAATTTTGAAATGTTTGTTCTCCTACTGGGACTTTGCATAAGTAATACTAACCAACTAATCAGTAGAGGTATGACAGATTTGAGCAGTCTGCCGCCTTCCAAATTTGCAAATGTCTCTCCATAAATATTTAATATTATTCAGATTCTTTTGCTTATACAGTTGAACTACAAAATATTAATAGTTTTTTTCACAGACTTGTCTGATTCTATAAGGGAAATTCTATTTTACAGAAATATTCATCTGGCAAAATATATATATTATATATTTTTATGCCCCCCAACACCCACACACATATGGCTTAACTATGTGCTGATCAATTCTTTGCTTTTGAAAATATAAGTTGGTCTCTTGGCGCTTTGTATATTTTCCTCTTTCACATAAGCTTACATTAGAAGAGCTTATCTTTGTTATTTATCCCAAATAATTTCCAAAACAGGTATATAAATAAGTACAATGTCTGTGATAACTGTCAACTTAAAGAAAGATACTACTAACAATTCAGATAGAAATATAAATGAAAAAAATATATAAACATACATGTTCATAATATTTTATAATAACCTGGAAGGTACAGAGTTAAAAAAGCAGAAATTGTCATATTCATTTTAGTGTTTACATTAATTATTATATAGATGTCCATTTTGTACTTACAGAAAAATTGTTATATGGAAAAAGTTTTATGTCTCTAAACACATTTTTGTTTCAAGAATCAATTATGGTTTATATTTTTGAAATATTTTGAACATTCCATTCTACATCCTAATAATATGTATTTGCATGTTGTACCTAGAGCAAGTAAAATAGCAAACATAGTTTTGATCACTATCCTTCCTGCTATCATTTACACTTTGCTTATCATTGCACAAAAAGTTGTTATGCCTTCTTTTGTAGTTTGAAAGAAAATAACTATTGAATTAAAACATTTTGAAGAGCCTTTGAAAAAAATTAGTTTCTTTAAGAGTTCTAGGTAGTGTTTCTCAAAGTCTCATGTGAATATGACTCACCTGGGGATCTTGTGAAAGTGCCGATTCATATTTGGTACGTCTGAAACCTTGCATCTCCAGGCACTGCCCATGCTGCTGCTCCACTGACCATTCACTAGTTCTTCAGGCTAATGGTATATCTGAAGTGAGAAGGGCAAAGAGTGAAGTCAGGCACATCTGAGTCCTTTTCTTGATTCTCTATTTAAAATCTCAAGTGAATGGTCTGCCTTTCTCAAGTTCACTGATGTTTCTGATTGGTTTATTTTCCATTCTAATGCTTTTTTTTTTTTTTTTAGCTCTTTTGACAGTAAGTTTATTTACCAGCAAAGAGGTCTCGGGCCAATTGAAGAAGACACTATTCTTGTCATAGATCCAAATAATGCCGCAGTACTCCAGTCCAGTGGAAAAAATCTGTGAGTTAAATTACTTGACTATCTTTCATTTTCTAAAGAGGTGGTTCTAAACCCTGACTGAATATTAGAATCACCTGGGACGCTTCCAAAAATTAGATTGAGATTTAGTCTGGGAGCGGGCCCAAGTATCAAAATAGTAGTTTGAAAGCTCCCCAGGTGATTCTAGTAGGTAGTCAAGCTTCAGAGAGAATTGATACACATGCTAATGAAGTGACTTGCTACTCAGCTAGATCTGAAGGATAAAAAATAAAAATTCTTGAGCAGAAAAGTTACATAACCAAATTCACCAACCAATCACCATTAAGAAAAAAGCCTTCTCTCTTCCCATCTCAAAGTGAAGACTAAACAAATATCACTTTCAGCTTTCCATAGCATGCATAGGTAATTTGACTTTGAAAGCTGCTCATTATTTGGTCTTATTCCTAGATGGCATTTGGCAGCCAAAAAAAGTTGGCTGATATTCATGGTCATTGAAAGAAAGGGACACCTGCTTACAGAGTGTCCACAACAGCTATAACCTGGCAGCGTTAGGAGCTATATACCCTACTCCATCTGCTTAGGCACAGGGAAAGCCAGCTTCTTTGAAAGGCGGGGAGCCATCCACTTTGAATGCAGCTGCTTATGGAGATGGTAATAATTAGCTTTTTATAGGATTCTAAGATGGTGAGTCAGGGGCCAACTTCTAATATACCAGTCCCACCACTCATTGTGTCTGAACCTGTCTCTTCAGTGCTCTACGCATTAATCAGAAGCATCTCATTCCAGAAAAGAATTAAAGAGGAAGGCAGAGCAACTGCTGCTAAATCAGCTTGGCCAACAGTGGGGTTTCTATGTTGAAAGCAAATCATAACTCTCACATTCAGTCACCAAAAGAGAGATCTAGTTCAGTTTATTAGTCAAGATCAGGGTGTTACATTCTTGGCTCATGAAAAAAAAAATCTATGATTACAACACCTTGCAAAGGCTAGAAGCTGACAAACGTAGCTTGTGGATTGTCAGGTTTGACCACAATCACATTAAGACATTGTCCATGTGTTTTTAACTCTGTCCAAGTTCCTTAAGCCTGTGAGTCTCTGTCCACGTTGCAGTTCTCTTATCCAGGTCGTTCCAATTGATTTATTAAACAGATTAACCTTCTCTAATGATTATCCAGCACACCACTTCTCTTTGCTCAGATGATCACAGCCCATGTCTGCTGGAAGTTGTTTTCTTTGGGTTTTACTGTCTTTAGTAGGTACTCTTAAAGCTTTTCAGTCATATATTTAATATTTTATATTAGTACAGCATTATATTACCTTGCAGCATATTTAAGCAGCATATTCAAACCATATAAATCCATTTATAATTCTCTAGACAATTTGTTTTATACACATTTCTTTATGATCGTAGAACTTGTTTTCAAATTGATGTTATTTGTGTTATTTAATATACCATACTTTATAATATTTGTAATTGATACGTAGGCTTCGTGTATAGATTTTTAGATGGTTAAATACCGCTTAAGATTTTTCACAAGGAGGTCTCTATTAAAATGGGTATTTTCATTTAACAATTCACTTTCATCTTTTCTTTAGTAATACAGGTATACATTTATCAGTTTTTAAATTTATATTGCCTTTACAAATTAATTAGCAAAAAAATGTCCTCTCATGTATGCTTTGGGAGTAATTATATAATTAAGACAATTATCTTTATTTTGCAGGTTTTACTTGCCACATGGCTTAAGTATAGATAAAGATGGAAATTATTGGGTCACAGATGTGGCTCTTCATCAGGTAATCTTCCATTTGGCAGTTATTCAAATAGAAGTTAATGAAGTTATGCTTTCAAAATGCTCCGGAGTTGTCTGGGTCTTTTTTTATTTTATTTTATTTATTTTTTACACAGCAGGTTCTTATTAGTTATCTGTTTTATACATATTAGTGTATATATGTCAATCCCAATCTCCCAGTTCATTCGACCACCACCACCCCCTGGGTCTTTCTTTGTGACCCAGAAAGTTTATAGCAAAAGAATGGAACAGCCATGTCTGAAATGGTGCTTTTAGAACTCAATGCTAGGAAAAACTTACATGTAAATGATCAAGTCACCCTTCTCTGTGTGGCTGGCAGGAATCTTAGGGCCAGATGTGAAGCTTCACTCTACCAACTGTTTGGGCTCTCCCAACCTCCTTAGCTTTCCATATCTGCTTTTCTTTCCTCTGTCCCCAGGTCTTAGTTCTTTTTTTCAATCACTTTATGTGTTTTATGTATTTTTCTTAAGCTACCTTAATCTTCTATAGATTGAGCCAAAGTCTCTAGTATATACGTTTATATGTAAAACAGCAAATCTTTGTTCTTTTTAAAGGAAGTTATATTTCCATTAGGGTATATATCATAATGTCTTTCCCTTAAAAGATAAGCTCATGTTTAATACCTGTTTAATGAGTAGATGGGAAAGAAGTAGGAAAAGAAACTAGAGCTCAGAAGGCATAGCTAGTCTTCAAACATCATCTCAGTAAACATTTATTGCTCTTGTATTGTCTGGAAAGCGTTCTACTATTAGCTAAGGAAAGACAAAAAAGAAGTGTGGGGATGGGTGGAACAGGACATCCATACTAGTCTCCATTCACCACTAATGACCTGGATGACCTTGGGCAAGTCACTTAATCTCTATAAGCCTCATTTTTCATATGAAGGAATCAGACCAGATGATTTCTGGAGTCCCATCCAGTTCTGAAAAGTACCTGCTTTTAAATAAGTCTCTGAAAGCTTACACTCTGATTGCCTTAGTCAGGTGGGTGTGTGTCAATTATAACCATGCAAAGTGGGTAAGGCTTTTGTTCTTTTTTTAAAAGGTGTTCAAACTGAATGCAAACAATAAAGAAGCCCCTCTGTTAATCCTGGGAAAGAGCATGCAACCAGGCAGTGACCAGAATCACTTCTGTCAACCTACTGATGTGGCTGTGGATCCAGACACAGGAACCATCTATGTATCAGATGGTTACTGCAACAGTCGGATCGTGCAGTTTTCACCAAGTGGGAAGTTCATCACACAGTGGGGAGAAGGTACTCAGTAAGACTCTTGAGCTCTCATTATAATTATTGGCCAACATCATTAGGAACAAGAGATTGGCCACCCCTCACATTCTTTAGGATGTAATTGTCCCTTGGAGTGAGGAAAACAGGGCCTCCTTATGCATCCAGTTGGCTGTTCTCACACACACACACACACACACACACACACGCACACATAAGAGTCTTATAAGAGGAAAAAGAATGCTTCTACCCAAAAACTTTAAAGTTTGTCCAAATAGGGAGAAAATCTGCAATGTGTTTGTGGGTAAGAGATACTAAGTGCTTTAACTTCTTTTTCCCCTGGTTCCAGATACTTAGTGGTTTACTATCATGAATTATGAAAATTATAAAACTTCAGAGTCAGACTTTGGGTGATCTTACAAATTGTAAATCTGAGGTTTTTCTTTGTTCTGTAGAGTCTACTGAGAGCAATCCTAAACCAGGCCAGTTCAGTGTTCCTCACAGTTTGGCCCTAGTGCCTCATTTGGGCCAATTATGTGTGGCAGACAGGGAAAACGGTCGGATCCAGTGTTTTAAAACTGACACCAAAGAATTTGTGCGAGAGATTAAGCATGCTTCATTTGGAAGAAATGTATTTGCTATTTCATATATACCAGGTATTTCATCTTTATTTTTTGTGTTTTTTCATACTACACTCTATTCTTAAAAAGTGTTTGTCTTATCTTAATACGCTCTTATTGTAATTTTTTTATTAAGGGATTGAAGATGACATATATCAGATCTTAAAATTTTTAAAACTGTTAGTGCATTGTAAATCATTTTCAACTCAAGTGCCACTGTTCTTTATACGGAAATAATGAAGAACCCAAAAGATTTAGCAACTGTTTGTGATGGATTAAAAAATGGTTCCCAAACGTTGATTTTTATTTTTCCTTAACTATGGTCATTTGCTTTAGTTATTAAATGATTAATATTATGTCTTCACACATCATCAACAGATGGTATATGTTGATAAAACCAGTATTCAAAATACTTCTGCTTCACATTTTTTTAAAGAGTGTCAGCCAATTTTTTTAAGATAAATAGGTGGCGTAAGTGAGGCTTATGTGTAAATGTCAGGAGAAATGATCAATGAAATCTGGAATTTTTTTCTCATTTTCAAAATAGATTTCTTGACTTAAAGAAACTCAGAAAAATAATCCAAACTTACAAAATAAGGTACATTTAATGCATATTAAAAATTAAGTTAGCAAAAGATTTCTTTATATCATGAATACTGAGCAACTGAAAATATATTTCTAGAATTTATATACAATTTTTGCAATATATTTAGTAAATATATCTATACCTATATTAAAGTTGCATTAACCACATGGTTATCACTATAATATTTATATTTCTTATGCTATTAAAGTTGTGTATGGCTACTGTCTTCTGAGGCAGCCCCCAATTTATTTAGGACATGGAATAAAGGGACTCAAGTGACTGAAATAGGAACAAGTTAGGCTTCACTAAGGAATAAGTAATAAAAGAAAGTAATAAAGGACTCAATAATGTCAATGAAAGATAAATTCTCATGTTGGTTTTCACCTCATATTTAAAGAATAAATTTGGCAAGACCATTTACTTAACAAAGAGGGTGATCCAGTTCATAATGAAAAAAAAAAATAAATCATATATGAGGAGAAAAACATCAGGAGAAAAGATGAGAGGAAATCTGGTTAAAAAGAGAATCTCAGCAAAAGACAAAGTGTATTATAATTGGAATTCTCTCTACAACGTTACACAATAGTAAATGATGTTGATAGTGTTGATTTTTTTCTTAATATGATGTGCTAAAGACCCCTATCCTGAAATCCTTAAAGAAAGATGAAAAACCCTTCAACACTGGTTTAGTATTGTGTATATTTTAGTGTTTTAATTCTTTAAAACATAATATTCAATCATCTGAAGTATTTATTTAACCAAAACATCACAGTTTCCATTATTTTGGATAAACACTACTATACTAAGAAATATAATTTTACTTCAAAGAGTATTCATGGAATTAATATTAAAAAGATGGTCTAATTTTTTTAATTAGGAAAAAATGTCTTTGATAATCTGAAATATGCATCTCACATTTTCAAGTGTTAGTTGTTTAAAATCAGACCATTCTTCTGTCTACAGTGTAACTTCACTTTCTTTGCATATGTTTCTCTGATTCTACTTGTAGCTATAGTAGATATTACGTATTTTTTAAAAGATCTGATACCCCAAAATGATTGCCTTAAATAACCTGACTCTTCCCATCCCTATTTAGAATACCTGTGATGTCTATGTATCTATTCCTCTACCTATGTCATCTCCTCCATATCTGTGTATTCCTGATTTCTACTGGTTTCCTAAGTGGAACAAGCTTTGCAGTTCCTGGTTTTTCTATTACAAGGAAGTTAGTCTCCTAACCTGTTTGCCCCTTATCTTATTACTCAGAAAGAGACATCTGCTAAGTATTTTGTTTTCTACTTTTGTTGCCAATTGGAGGAACCAGGTTGACCCTACATTTCTGGTTTGTGTGATGTACACACATGTATTGAAAAGCCCATCTTATCCATATTTTAAAGGAAGGTTGACTGGATATGTTGTCACAGGTTTGCTCTTTGCGGTGAATGGGAAGCCTTACTTTGAGGACCAAGAACCTATACAAGGATTTGTGATGAACTTTTCCAATGGGGAAATTATAGACGTCTTCAAGCCATTGCGCAAGGTATTCACATACATTAACTATGTATCAGTTTTCATGAGAATAAAACTAAAATATGAATCTTGGAATTCAATTTATACTTGAATAAGTTTTTAAAAACTTAAAGGACATGTGATTACTTTCTTAGCGAGGTTAATGGGAGTGCTGTATACTATGTTTTATTTAGAATAAATGTCCTTATCTATTCTTCAATGAATTTCTTCAGATGCAAATTAACACTGTATGTAATTCTAAGGTTCTTAGTTGATTTGCACACAAGAGCAGGTTTAAATTCACTGTAGTTAGATTATCTAAAATGTAAGTCTTTTCCTGGTTTCATCCAAGTAAAGAAGATAACACAATATGTTAAACTATAATTTTATAGTTCTCTTAGATTCAACAGAAATCATGTTTGCTTTTTTTTATGCTATGACTACACTGAGCAACAAGACTTGAAAATAGCACTTCTTAGAATGTATTCAAGTTCTAGAGATTTGGTTTAGGTAAAAGACTAAAGTCTAGTTTTGACCTCGCAATGGTATACCACTGTTTGTTCTAACAGTGCTTTTTACAAACACAGTGACTGTGGTGCGGTGTGCCCATAGCCCTCTGTCTCCTCAGTTTGCTTTCTTTGCAAAATGATTGCCAAAATGATCAGAATGCTCATATACACTGCCTGAATGTGCTTGTGGTACATAGATTTTAGCTAAAATGCTGCAAATAAGAGTTATTTGTCAAAATTTGTAAAGATTTATCAGCTTTGATGGATCAAAATGCAGCTGTCGTAAGCCACTGGATAAACCATAATTCCATACTCAAATTCCTATAGTATTCTCTAAGACACCAAATTTGCTAGCTTAAGAAAAAACACTTTACAATGCCAATGTTAGAACACTGACAGCCAGTCTGGGATTTATTAAAATTCATTCTAGAGCTATTAATTAAGTACCTACTCTGTGTCAGGCATTATGCTAGATACTAAGGATACGATGGTGAACAGAACAGGACACAGCCTTTCCCTCAGTTGAAGTTTAACAAAGCTTACAGGATCCAAGTTGAACCAAACTGAATCTGAAGTAAATATTCCTGTACAAATTTCTTTTTTTTTTTTTTTTGGAGTTTCTATTGATACATAACAAACAGGACTTTTCGTAGAAGTATTTCACCTGTAAAGCAATAAGCAATCAAATATCCAATCATAATAGCCCTTCAGAAAGAAATTCATTACATTAATAATAGGTATTTTACCTCAGTAGTGTTTCAGATCCTGACTGATTATCTGATCTTTATTATTTCGCTGCTTTGAGCTTCTTCATATCTATTGATAAAGAAAGTGAGATACTTGCTTTCAGGTCTTCACTTTGCATTAACAGTGTTTGCTTGATTGTTCTTTTAATAATAATGAACTATGCCAATCAGGATATTAACTTTTAATTCAAATATGCATCTAGAAATCAACACTAAGTGCTAAGCTAGAGGCTAGATTCTAAATGAGCCGTACTCTCGTAAAAATGAGAGCAGCCCTGAATGAAAATTTCAGACAGCCTTGTGCCTAAACATCAGTATTCACCAGACATTCAGCAATGAATAAGTCACAATATATGGGTCAATACAGCAAACTTGAAAAGAGAGTCTAACTCCAAGATGAAATTTGCTTTTCCTTTCAATAAACAAGACTTGATATTACACCAAAACATAGAAATGTGTTCTGTGTTGACTCAGTAAACTGAAACCGGTTTATGAATGTCTCAGAATTTTCACTTAATTAGATTATCATCACAAAGCTTAAGTTTGGGTGAAGGGAATAATATGGTGTATTGACTCCTATGTAAGAAGTGATTTTTCCTGCAAGTCAAAAGTCAAGTTTTACATAATGCGTCTATACCGCTGTTTGTGCCTGCCCACTACTTATCTCCTCATATACTTCAGTTCTCCCTCTTCTATTACATTCTTTAGGAATGTTTATGTCTGAATGTATGATCTCCATCTTTATCTCTATGTAGGGAAGCTGAGACAGTAGGACAATAAAGAAGATGATTCTATCAAATGGTGTCAAAAAGTTCTGAGGGCAAAAGATACATAATTGCCCCCCACATTCTTGCTTCCATAATCATAGCAAAGACTATGGTCCGTGTCATCGGCTTTCATACACCCTTCAGGCAGGCGTTTTTTTGTCTTCTTTCTTCTGCACAGATGCTCATGTGGAAAAGGAAAGGAATAATCCCCACTACTCCATACCAAAAAATAAATAAATAAGAAAGATAGAAAGAAGGGAATAGTAACCCCAGATTCGTGTTATTTCTCCAACCTTAACAATGGAGATTAAAATCACAGTATTTGACAGTGTTTGAGCCTAAGGTTCACACAAGTGAAATTACATATCCAAAGCTACACAGTAAGTAGCACACCTGGATCTTAAACTCAGGTCTTTTTGACTCGAAAATGTGTTTAATATTGAGGCCACGGGATATATTAAACCATAACGTAACTTGGTACAACTTCTTAGAGAATGATTTTGCTTAATATGAAGTAAGTTTAAACATTATTTTGTGTTAATGCAAACATAGGATATGGAGAACACAAATTCCTTATGAATTTTTAAGACAGAATATAAGATTTTGAGGGTAAATTGCCCTGGGCTATGTCACCAGATGCCCAGGAAGTTGCTATCATTCTTTTCTCTGATCACTTTTATTTTGTTAGGGAGAAGTACCTCAAGAGAAGGTTTCAAAGCCTAGAGTAGATCTTTAAATCTGTCCAACTCTGAAGTCTTAAAACCTAACACTAAATCTTACAGCATAATTTTGTTTCAGATGACACAGAGCAGTAGAATAATTCATTTAAAAGATTATAGTTGAGTGCCTGTGATTGCAGTAGGAATAGAGGTCCCAAAGTCCCATCACTAAGCTTGCCCCTCAGCCGCTCCTGTGGCCCCAAAATATTTTCAGCTGAACCCCTGTCTCCCTGGATCAGTTTGAGAACCACAGATAGAGGTTGATTGTTATTCTAGCCTTGAACTGATGACAAAGTTCTTACCAATGAATAGTTCAAACATTACCCCCTCACCTTTGTTTCTCCACCTATTATATTTTTCCCATCAGAAAATATGAAGTACTTTACAACCACATCTTTTGCAAAGCAGGTTCTTAAAACATATTTTGGCATAGAGGAAGAACTCCCTGTGATATGCAATTCTGTTGCCACCTATTAGCTGAACCCAAAATAAAGATGAACATTTAACGACTGGCTTGGGAGATTTCAGCAAGGCAGTGTTTTGATTTCTGGCTGTCTGTCCTTCTCCTGCACATTTGTCAAGCTCATTTGATAGTTTGAAGGAATGAGCCTCCTCAGCATGGCTGTCTCATTTTTCTTTTCAATGTGACAAATTGTTGCTGATTTTCAAAGCACAGTAGTTTCTCCAGAGCATGTATTCTGCCCCTCCTACAGCGGGCTAAGAAGAGCAGTTTGCCTCATTAGCACCCTTTGTACTCAGCAAACCAAAGTGGATAGATGCTATCTGGTAAGCCCATAAGTCAGGATAATGTTCCTATTCATACTCACTGATCATATTTTTGAGAATGGTACACTCAAGCAGGCCTCCTGGCCTTAAAGATGAAAAAAATCATCCACATCCTGCCAACTAGCCAAGACGTGGCACCCTTGAAATCTTCAGTAGACAGATGGAAATGGAAGCAGCACATTTTAAGGCTGCTCTTCAAGAAACTAACTCGGTGACCCCGATAAATTCACATAAAGGGCTCCCCTGTGTCCTCATGATTGAGATGGCATGATTTGATATGGAAATGTGTCATGAAGAAAGACATATTAAAACACCAGTGTATCTGAAGTAAGTACAAAAACCAGGAAATACTGAAGGACACACTCAGTTTGTTTCCTTTGCTGACCAAAAATATTGTCAACACTGGGCTTCAGAGTAGGAAACCCGACCTTACTGCTTATCGCCTAGTATGCATTTCAGAAATAATCTGAATGTCCTGAATCTTTGAAATGATTCCTCTTATCAGTAATATAAAAGTACTTTTTAAGGAAGCTTATGATAGCTTGATGAGAATAATAACAAGAATTAAGACCTGGTCCTTTTTAGTTGTACAAATTAAAACAGGCAAATTTGACAATGACTAAAGGTAGAAGAAATATGAAGGCAAAAAAATTATTATTATTTATAAATATAAATAATTAGGTAAATAATGAACACCAACTAATCAAGAGTGTAAAAAAATAATCTGCTTGTAAATGTTCACTTCTTTTTTGCGGTACGCGGGCCTGTCACTGCTGTGGCCTCTCTCGTTACGGAGCACAGGCTCCGGATGCACAGGCTCAGTGGCCATGGTTCACGGGGCCCAGCCGCTCTGCGGCATGTGGGATCTTCCCGGACCGGGGCACGAACCCGTGTCCCCTGCATCAGCAGGCGGACTCTCAAACACTGCGCCACCAGGGAAGCCCTGTTCACTTCTTAAAAGACTTGAAAGTCAGTGATGAGGCTGCCTCAGTGTTTCCCAGCACACAGAATTATGTCTGGCAGAGGCAGTGCCCAGTGCATGAAGGGATGACTCTTTCTGGCCTAGAGTTGCTTTGATGGGAATCATTGTTTCTCTGGTTTGAGTAACATGCTTATGGTTTTCTTGTGCGCTGTACTGTGTTTGTCTGCCTTTTCATGAAGAACTCAAGTACAGGCTCACCACCGCACTATGTGCTTCTTGTTTTGGCAGCACTTTGACATGCCTCATGACATCACTGCGTCCGAAGACGGGACCGTGTATGTTGGAGATGCTCACACCAATACCGTGTGGAAGTTCACCTCAACTGAAAGTATGACTTTTACAGCATTGTTGTCCACATTTTTCCTCAGTTTTATTGCTTAAAAACGTCAAAAAATTTGCATGTCCGTCTCTTTTTATTGCTAGGAGTAGAGTACGGAATCAAGGTATGACTGGCAGTTGTTAAAAGACCTGTTGGTAGTCATTTCAGGGATTAACTTTTTTAAAAGCGGAAAGAAACTTTTTTTTTTTTTCTGCTGGCAGTTATCCCCTTATTTCCACAGATATTCCACAGGAAATTCTTGATGCCTGAAGTAATGTCTGTTACATTGAAAGCCAATGTTAATTCCAACTTAGTTCCAGAAGGAGGAGATGACTCTGGCAAAGCAGAGGGCCTGACTGAGGCATCCCTTCCCACGTGGCTCTTCAGCTCTCAGTAGCTGCTGAGCATCTTGGAAGACCAGCATCTGAGTCAGACACGTATCATCCCAAACAGGAAGCCCTCTGCATTTTCCCTTTAGACTTCAGCTTGTTCAAAATACTGAACTATGTTTTCATGTAACTCCAAAAGTGTGTCTGGGGACAGAAGAGTTTCTCTATCAGGATCAGGCCAGATAGTTTGGAGACTTCTAATTGCACTTTGAGCACTATTTCTAATTCTTGAAAAGTATACTAACATAGCCACCGATACCATACTAAAAACTTAAGTTTTCTAAATTGAACAGTACCAGATGCTTAGTAAGCCACAAACCTCAATGTCCAGAGATGCTTTTAAAATATGGCAGGGTCCAAACAGTAGGAGAAGATGAGGTTAAGGAAAAGAATTGTGGATAATAAATTTGAGGTATCAGGACCTACAACAGCAGTTTTAAATAGAGAAATAATAAAGACTTGTGGACTTGATGAAGATAAGAAATACTACTTATAATAAGGAAAAATGCAAATTACAACAAGGAAAAAATACAAGGTATAACAAAGAAAAGTAAAATCATGAGTCCAAAAACTTTAATCATATACTGTACAGGTCTTGGAGCCCAAGTTAATTTGGTAACTGTTGTCTTCAGAATTGTCCTTTGAGTAATTTTTGCTGTTTTGTAATAAGGACCCAGTTAGGGCTGAGTGTCCAGAGGTGCCCATGGACTATTCCCCTCCAGCAGTAGCTGCACATTCCCCTGCAAGTGTGCCTCTCCTACCACCTGCCTCCTCAAAGAAGAACCAGAAGGTGTAGGCAGACAGGAAAGCAAAGAGAGATGGATAATTCCCAATTGCATGACTGAACCCAGGCTTTTCAGAATAAAAGATCGATAAATACCTTTCAAGATGGGAAAAACTTCAGAAATCTAACTAGTATCTTCATTTTACAGATAGGAATATGATACTTGAACTCATTAAGATTCCCGTCTAAGGCTCATTATTCCACCCTAGCTGTTGGTACTAAACAGAGATGCATATCCAAGTCACCTGGAGAAGGTTTTCAAAGCACACATGGCCAGACCCCATTCAAGATCTATAGAAAGAAGAAGAGTTATAATATGGGTATTTTGGAAAGACTTCCCAAGTTGTTTTGAAATATCCCCTGATTGAGAATCACTACAATATAGCATTCAGCTATGAAAGAGAAAAAGCCTTCTGCGCAGTCCAGAATGCAACCAAATAATAAATCTGGGAAAAACAGTACCTTGGGAACAATAGGACTGCCATAGAAGACGAAACAAGTGTCTTGTGTATTTATTTATGTTGTAGTATTTAACTAGTCAAATCAATCTGTCAACTAGAAGACTGATAAACATGGCAGAACTAGTAGTCAGTCTAAGATGTCCACATGAAAACAGAACTACTTGATATTTCAGACATAATACAGAATTGTAAACTCCACATGGAAAATCTCATTTTAGATACGAAGACCTTGGAAATATTATTTCAGCTTTCCCTAGGAGGATTTTATCCAGGATTCATGGACCTGGCACCTCATTAGTGACTTGTATCAAACTCTTTTCTAATATACTAATGTATTTGATGAATTAAAGAAATATTATCTACTGAGAACAATTAATATCAAAATTAAGTTTTCAAACATTCTTTTTGGGGATTCTGATTTTCTCTCTCCTTGCTGTACTGTGTTACAGAAATGGAACATCGATCAGTTAAAAAGGCTGGCATTGAGGTCCAGGAGATCAAAGGTTGGTCAGATTCCTCTTGTGACTATGAAACCCAAGTCTATTTGTGTTGAATTCTTTTATGGCTCTTGATTGCACTTAAATATTATCAGGCTAAAAATATAATATAATCTGGTAAATTATCGATAACTTCTACTGTGTACTTGAGGCTTTAAACCTACATGCTGCCACTGCTTTTTCTGATAAAATGGAATAGTAATAATGAGCTCAAACTCACTGATTTCAAGTGATGAAAAGTGATTGGGGATGTAAGAAATCTACAACAAGTGGGTCAGAGGCATTCAGAGAGGAAAAAAGTCAGTCAGTCACTTTTGGAAGTTTTAACCTCAGGCAAGTAGAAAAATAACATCCAGCATGCTGGGAAAGGCCTTCCTTAATGGGCTCTAATCTTTAGAGTGAAAAATATCTTTGGAGAGTTAATAATATAGGGGCCTGAAAACATAAGCTGCTCCCTAAGCTCCAATCTTAGTACCATTCAGCCCCCAACATTTACTGAGGGCCATCTATGTGTAAGGCACTATAGCAATGGAACTGCCTGACTTCAAGAGACTTATAGCCTGTAAGGACTCTGTGTGTGTGTGTATATACATACATGCATATTCATATATAGAAATAAGTACTATATCATTGGTGTGTATTGTAAGACATGGGGGGATGGAATTTAGCTACTGGCAAAACTACTGGGTTCATTTGGAATCCCAGTCAAATTATTTTCTCCCTTTCTTAGGATCAGTTTATATTGATACATTTTCTACTATTTTCAGGGATTTGACATTGTCGTGTAGTTAAGAACTCACTAGAGGTGTTCCTAATGTTTAAGTAGCAAAGTGATTCAATTCTTAGTTGCTTTACAAATGATTCTCCCAGATATTAAGACTTAAGCCTAGGCTTACTTGTTTTCCTTTTTCATGAAAGTAGGTGGAAAAGAGAGGAAAAGAAGCCAGAACCAAGAGGCAATTTAGGGATTTTATATAGGCAGATAAGAAAATATAGCCGGCTCAAGGTTGAAAGGGGTAAGATAATATTATAAAATAAATAAATAGCAACTGTTTGGCATTTGTAGAGATTCTACCCAGGTGACACTACTGAGTGACATTCATACTACACATATTGAAGAAGTTCCTGATCTGCTATTTTTCTGTTATTGTTATGTAAAGAGTTATCAATAAGTTCTATTCGCCCTGGAATAAAGACGTTGGAAAAGATACCGTTATTAATAAGAGCTGTCATTTATGGAGCACAAAAATGGACTATGCAGAGAATTAAGGTTAATCCTTACACCAGTCATGTGTTAATCGCTATTATCCCCATTTTACATATGTGAGAAAATTGAGGGTCAGAATTACTACTAAGATATTAAATGGCAGAGCCAGAATTTAAACCAGTCTGGCACCAAAGCTATGCTCTTAACCACTATTACTGTACTGCTGAGGAGAGATCAATACCACCAATTCATTCACCATAAATTCTTCCAGGAACTACAGGTTGTGGATGGTTGCAGTTTACTCTGAAATCTCTGGGATTTCGAAGTGGCCTCAGACCGTTTCTATTTAAATAGATCCCACCAAAACTCTGAGACTATACTGGTTGACCTGCTGTGAACAGCCCAGCCACACTGATCTCACCCACTGGCCACATCCTCTCTCCTGCACACCACTGAGTCTGTTGGGTGGAGAAACCTCTCAGCAGCTCAAATAGTCAATTTAATTGAAATGCCTTGTCATGACAGTTCCATTTTAATAGTTAGGAATACCCAAGCCCAAATGAACTTGTTCTAGTCCTCTTTGAATCCATATGACTCTCATTAAACTTTTTTATAAAAGATTATTTTCTTATTACAAAAAGGAATATAAATCATTCTGGATCTCCAAGAGTTTGTCTTTTATCAAAATCTGGAAGCTTAATTTAAACCACCTCTTACAAAGAGAGGGAGAAACACCATCCCAGATTTAACAGCCCTGTAGATACATGGTAATTGTAAATTTTGAAATTCGAGTAACCTTTGATGACACTCATCCCCACTGTGAAAGGTTACACAACCGATCAGTAATAGAGTTTCAGAACCAGTGTTGTGTTCTCAGGGAGTTTCAGGGATAAGAGAATTTGTGATGATAGAAACTTAGGAAAGGGATTGAAACTTTCGAATAAAGTTACTAGGGATAGGGACTTCCCTGGTGGTGCAGTGGATAGGGCTACGCGTTCCCAATGCAGGGGGCCCGGGTTCGATCCCTGGTCAGGGAACTGGATCCCACATGCATTCCGCAACTAAGACCCAGCACAAACAGATAAAAAAAAAAATAAAAAATAAAAAAAAAAAAAAAAGTTACTAGGGATAAAATAGATATGCCAATGTCCCACCAAAAGCATAGCCCTTCACCCCTTCCCCACCCCCACTGTACAAGATGATGATGGCAAATCAGACTTAAGAAAATAAAAATAAATTCTCTGTTTTTAGCAGTTAGCATCTTAGACCTTATGGAGAGCAACACATTGTAGGGGAAGCACATTGCATTTAACAAACAAACCAAAAAATGAGTACAGGAATACTCGTTTTATTGCAGTTTGTAGATACGCACTTTGTGTTTTTTACAAATGGAAGTTTTATGGCAGCCCTGCATTGAGCAAGTCTGTCGGCGCCGTTTTCCAGCAGCATTTGCTCACTTCATGTCTCTGTGTCACATTTTGGAAATTCCTGAAATATTTCAAACTTTTTCAATATTATTTGTTATGGTGATCTGCGATCGCCATCTTTGATGTTACTACTATGAACTCGCTGAAGGCTCAGATAATGGTTAGCATTTTTAGCAAGAAACTATTTTTTAATTAAAGTGTATACATTGTTTTTTTAAGACAATGCTGTTGCACCCTTAATAGACTACAGTATAGTGTAAAGATAACTTTTATATGCACTGGCGAACAAAAACATTTATGTGACTCGCTTAATTGCAATATTGGCTTTATTGAGTTGGTCCAGAACTGAACCCGCAATAGCTCCAAAGTATGCCTGTAATCTCATTGGTGCTATATGTACTTTTCATGTCTTCTAACATGCTACTTGCCAGTATGCCGTCTAACAACCTTCAGCCTTCAGTTCCATCTGTGATGGACTGGGTCATAATTGCTATGTTGCTGTATTAAGAATGTCCTTTCCTGTCCCGGTTACTCCAGGTGGTCTCTGGGCTTCTCCCCTTCTGTCAAGGGGGGAGAGACATGCACGTTCTTGTGTGTGTGAGCTCACACAGGAGTGCACCTAGCCTCCCTTTCTAAATGCATTGCTTTAAAGAAGAAGGAAAAAACTTCCTATACATCAGCTTTCAAAATTCTTTTTATTTCCAAGTATCTCTAGAGATTCCAAGAAAGCTTGTTTGAAGACATATTTTGTTGCAGATTGAATACATCTGGCCTCTTATATAGGAGAATGTCACATGGGGTACCCCCACCTTCCAGAAGCCCCAGGTCCTGGCTAATCTTAGAGCTTCTCCATTCCATCTTCATCAGGGATGCTCTAAATTACTGGGGGTTTTAATTAAAGAATTTAGGATAAAGAGTAAAAGTGACAGAATTTAGATTGTTCTTTACGCTTTGAATGGAATTCTTAGTCTCTTAAGTGACAATGATTTTTTAGGCTTTTTACTCCACTTATAACGGCTTCTAAGAAGAGCAACAATTTTTTCTTTTATATTGGGAAATTAAAATTTTTTATCCTCTTTCTTTAAAATGTAGAGCATCTTTTAAAATCTAAACATACTTCAGCTGGTTCCAAAAGTTAGAAAGTTCAACTATTTTTAGTAGATGGCACTCAGCGTACAGAAGGGATGTGGAAATAAGAATTTCTAAAGTGCAGTGCAGTGTGCGTATCTTAGCAAGTTCATTACCTCATTCTCAGCACACTTACTGTGAATGGTAAAATGATTCTGTTAGTCTGTCACCTACTTCATAGTTCTTCTTTCCTTTTATTGGAGTCCGATCCTAGCTCTGCCTTATCAATGAAACTAGATATGAACTGGTACAGCCAATGTCTTAGGTGTAGGTAAACCACTGAATGACAGGAAGTGCTATGTAATTACTCTGATTATAGTCACTTTCAAATAGAAATAAACCCTTCTTCCAAGGCAACAAGTTCTTGACTACCAATCTATATCTTTGGCCTATATTTTTTAATCCTATCATCTCTTTATTGTTATTTTTTGCTTAAATATAGAACAGGCTTAAATATAGAACAATTTGTATACCTTTTCTACGACAGTGAAGAAAAAGACAAAACAGCTAGTGGTCAGGAAGAGTAAGAATGACATTCATATTCCTCTTGGAAACTGAGACTTAGAAAGATTAAATTTGAACCATTTAGATCTATGAACCAATCCCCTTCCTTCTTTCCCACTGAAGTTTCAAGATCCACTTCAGTGGATAAAGGAAGGGAAATAATGGTCTCCCCTTAATCACAGTACAGGGAAGGAAATGAAGACTGTGAGGCCATCTGTAAAATGGTGGTAATAATAGTGCCCACTCATAGGCTTGGTGTGATGATTAAATGAGAACAATTCCTGAAACAGAGTACGTGCTTGATAGATTTAACTGAGACTGGGAAGGAGGCTGGCTCAGAACATTGAGGCAAAAACCTGGGACCTCCCAATTGTGTGTATCATAAATTGTGTTTACAATGCCTTAAGCAATTTAAGAAATGCTTCCTTGGAGAAGTGTCCAGCAAGCTACTAAGCTGTGTCCATACATATTAAATATTAACCAAAGATTTTCCTGATCACGTTAAACCACTTATCCCTGCCATTTTGTCAAAATTTCCATGGGGCCATATGATGCACTCTGTATCATAGGGCAGAGGGCACACCAAGAAGTTGAAGTTCAGAAACCTTGTGAGCCTTTTGGCAAACATGGTTGTGACTTCCAGCCTTCACACGCAGGGTTCTTGTACAAACACATATATGTGCTTCTTGGGGGCAAGAATGCCTCAAGGTTCAACCTCATTTTCAAGTCAGTAGTTATTAAGATTCCTGCAGCTGCTTATATGGTTTTATTGTATCAATTTCCCAAGCAGTACTTTAGGCCTGGTATCTACCCAGTATCTGCCAGTATCACAGAATAGTTGTGTAAGTTATTTTCATCAACAACAAATGGACATACAGTGCATCTGTGTGCACTTACAACTTGCTGGGAATGGTAGAAAAGAACCTGGAAAGGACACAGTTCCTTTTTCCATTTCTTAATTCTAGAATTAATATGTGCAACTATGCATGTGTGGTACTAATAATTCATTGAACATGAAAGAGGTTCATAAACTGAAGACACAAGGAAACAAATACTTACTAAGCACCTTTTTTATGATAAACATTTATCCTCAATAATTTCATGAAGGAGGTTGTTATCATCATTACAGTTATACAGAGGAGGTTTCCAAGGCCCAGATCACTTAAGTAACTTGCCCAAAGTTACACACGCTGACTATGTAAGAGAACTGGGATTTGAGCCCAGATTCATCTGACTCCACCGTGCATGCCAGTTCTGTCCCCTACACCATGCTGCCTGTCCATTTTAACTTTGAAAAAATGCAAGAGTAGGATATATCTTTTGTGGAATTATAGTTAAAGAGGGAACAAAGAGCAGAACCAAAGAAACCCAATTTAGAGGTGAAAAATCATTCACTGGGAATTTGCTAGTCACAATTGCCAGCTTGGTAGATGCAGATATTGAAATATGAACCCCACATGCATTGAGCTCAACAAGTTCTTCATGAGCAGCTGTTAATTTGACTGGGTAGGGGCGGGTGGGAGGGTTTTGGAGTCTTTGAGTTAGTTGAATATTGTAAACTCTTCTTTCCCTGAAGAATCCGAGGCAGTTGTTGAAACCAAAATGGAGAACAAACCCGCCTCCTCAGAATTGCAGAAGATGCAGGAGAAACAGAAACTGATCAAAGAGCCAGGCTCGGGAGTGCCCGTGATTCTCATTACAACCCTTCTGGTTATTCCGGTGGTTGT
The DNA here is from genome assembly GCF_003031525.2 of Neophocaena asiaeorientalis asiaeorientalis. Taxonomy (NCBI): domain Eukaryota; kingdom Metazoa; phylum Chordata; class Mammalia; order Artiodactyla; family Phocoenidae; genus Neophocaena; species Neophocaena asiaeorientalis. The sequence continues at coordinate 2,553,265 of NW_020172676.1, forward strand.
CCTGCTGGCCATTGCCTTATTTATTCGGTGGAAAAAATCAAGGGCCTTTGGAGGCAAGTAAAATGAGCCCCTTGAACTTGGAACCTGACCTTCGAAAGAATGTTTGGCCTGATTATCCTCAAAGTTTGGTTGTGATGTTTTTCAGTGTTGTTGTTTTTTTTCTTGTGTTCTCTACCTTTTTCAACATTGTCTATGTTCCAAATATTGTCTATAGTTAGTATCACAGTGGAAAATATATCTGGAGCTTCAAAATTTGGATAGTTAGATTAAAGTATAACCTTTATTATTACCTTTTAGCGTTGGCTTAAACCCATTTAATGTCTCCATATGAAACTGCGTAGATAAGTAGAGTCAGTACAAATTAGCTGAAGGGTCAGGAAGGAGGAGATCCCTTCTGTTAGAAACAGGCCCAGTCCTCAAAATGCCTGGGTCAGTTTTTTAGAAGTAGTATTTTTCCCTAGTCCTGGCTCTAGCTCCTAGCTACATGACCTTGGGCAAGTTACTTAATCTCTCTAAGCCACTTCATCTATAAAGTGGGGATAAAATACTCACAAGGTTGTGTAACGATTAAATGAAATAATGTACATAAAGCATTTATCACAGTACCTGGCACTTAGTAAGTGCTCAATTAATACCACCAATAATTATTAGGAATAATCATTGGTAATAAAGTAATAAATGTCATAAGAAGTCATAAAAGATACTTGTCTTAAACCTCAGCTCTCTCAGGAAACCAACTATTTCTATAAGAAACCATTTGATAGTTTTTAAATAGTCATAATTTAGGCCATCAGCCTTCCCTAACCAAACAAGGGAGGGTCCAATACTGGTGTCAGTATTTTATCAAATCATTATCATATTATAGGACCCTTTCAAGGTATCCACATAAATAAACAAATAATCCGACTTGTGATCCTCACCTGTCAGGAACAGCCCCTTAGCTGGGTCCCCAGGTCCTAAGGCAGGAGGTTACAGCTATGCTTGGGAAGGCGTCCATGGACCAGGGTGGAAGGAAGCATTTGATCAAGAAACAGTGCATCTGATCGTATTTCAGGCCAAGGCAACCATGGCAGGGATTCAGTGCCCATGGCAAAGCCCTGACACAGAAACAAAACCAGAGGATTTAATTTAATAATTTGTGAAAGGGAATTTTTCTAGGACTTTCTTTGGCTTTTCATCTGCAATCAGTAAAGCTCTGCAAAAATACAGCTAACTCTGCCCAAAAGGGACTGCTATGGAGCCCTTGTTATGGGTATGGGTATGTGTTAAGCAGAGGCAAAGATAAGTAAATGTAGTCATTATCTTCATGGAGTTAGATGGAAACTTCAAAAGAGCAAGAATCTTGTATGTTTACTTGTTTACTGATATATCCCCAGCACAAATAACAGTTCCTGGCACTAGGGGTTTGATAATTAGTCATTGGGAAAATGACTGAATAAATAAATGGAGCTCAGAGAATAGATGACACATAAAAAAGAAATGACACATAAAGGTATTAAGAGAGGGTGGTAAGTGCAGTGATAAATACACAGAGTATCAGGAACACATGGGGCCTGGGGGCAGGTAGCAGGAATGTTGGTAATCAACCCACACTGGAGGAGGAGTGGCCGGGGAGTCGAGAAGGTTTGGTGTCTCCTGTTTGCTGTGAGCACGCGTGGGTGGCACTGTTACCAGGATACTGAGTTTACAGGCGTGTGTTGGGAAGACAGGGACCCAGGTCGAACCATATGAAACTGCCATTGTTCAATCATGTTTTATTTAGAAAACTACAGTTTTATACGGTTCAGTCTAATACATTTAATTCTAAAAGTAGATCAGCCTCTCACCTTTTTTCAACATTTGTTCCTGATAGATCTTATCCAGTCTCTGAGGGATTTTAATAACCCTCATGAAAGGCCTTCCACTTATTCAGCACACCCTTACAGCATGTCAGCTCCACATCAGACACTGTCCTAGGCACAGGGGATGCAAAACTGACTAGGGACTGTCCCTCATCCTTATGGAAATTACAGTCTAATTTGTTGGCTTTCTAACGGTCTCATCAGATTTTTCTTCCCTTCTTGCCTATTTCTCTCCCCACCAACTCCTGCCTTTGCTCTGTCCTCTGCCTGTGAGCTTTCTCCACGATGCTGCCGCCTCTCTTGGTTAGAGACTTTGAGCCTTCTTTCCCTGACCATAGCCCTTAAGGGAGTGTTGGAAGCAGGGCAAAGAGTGCAGGGAGGTACGCAGCACACAGAGAAATAAGTCCATGAGGAGTTCTGCCTCCAACTAAGGAAAGAAAGTCAATTCTTCATGGAGATGGGCTGGAATTTGGGGAGCCCAAATTTTGGAATTGGGGTCACCTTGTATGGCTGAAAGTACTCAGGGTTTCAGGTTTTTTGCCTTCCGTCTTACATTAAAAGGTAATGGTGTACATGGATCCAAAGCTTTCTCAAGTAGGACATGTACTGTTCTTAATAGAAAGACAAAAACCTCAGACCAATATTCCTAAAACTGTAATAAGCTTCCAATTTTTTACACATTACTGGTAATTGAATTTTGTCCTAATAAAGGTAACTAATATTTACTGAGCATTTACTGTGTGTGTACCAGGCACTGTTCTAAGCACGTCACATGCAGTATCCCATCTAAACCTTACAGAAAGGTAGAGATTGTCATTGATCTCTCTTTTCTCAGAAGAGAAAACTGAGACTCAGAGAAGTAATTTATTGAGATTGTACAGCTTGTAAGAGACACAGGCAGGAGTCAAACCCAGCTCTGGCCTTTGTATACATCACAATAATATATTGCCTTTATTTTCCCTTAGAATTCTAAGAATACATACAGACAAGAGCCAGGCCTTGTTATTAATCATTCATGAATTAATTCCTTATTTTGTGTTGAAAGTTGAGCCCATGGATTGAGGAAGGTGTCTGGGACTCATTTTGAAATATGCCATCTTTTTCTAGCAGATTCTGAACATAAACTTGAGGGAAGTTCGGGAAGAGTTCTGGGAAGACTTAGAGGTATGCCTGTGACCTTTTAGAATCCTTCACGTGTGATTCAAAGTCAACAAGTGCATGTCTTTTAAAACGCAGGGAGATATTTTTTATTTTCTCTCTGGAAATTAAACTCCTTGTGTGCAGCACTGCATCCCCAGAATGCAAACCATGAACCGACCGAAGTGTGTGGCTCTGGTGCAGGTTCTCCAACTTCATTTTCCCAGCTTGCTCTTCTGTATTATCGGATTCTCTTCCCCTGCCTTTGTATCTGGCTTCATCTGTCTTCACTATATTTTCTATCACTTCTGTCAGCGTGTCAGTGCATGTCTTGGTGAAGATGACCTTTTCGTAAAGTCATTGAAATGAAGAGCTGCTCAAGGGGACCATTCCAGAGAGCCTGGAACAGGCAGGAGGTGAAAGAAAAGTGAATCTGAAATAATCCTGCAGAAACACATAATCCTGGGGAGCTTTGGGTTTTTTCCTTATTTATTTTAATGAATCTGTGGAATCGCATCTTTCTGACTCTGTAGGATAAGTATCTCTCTATGTCACTTCCCCCCCCCCCCATCCCATCTCCATAAGAATTTACAAGGAAACAGAATCATTTGTGCAAATGTTACCTCAATCCTCTGTCATTGTTCGATTTCCGCAGGAAAGGGAAGTGGAGGCTTAAACCTCGGAAACTTCTTCGCAAGCCGGAAAGGCTATAGCCGAAAAGGCTTTGACCGCCTTAGCACGGAGGGAAGTGACCAGGAGAAAGATGATGACGGAAGTGAGTCAGAAGAGGAGTATTCAGCACCTCTGCCTATACCCGCACCTTCCTCCTGAAAACGGGGCTTTGATTTAGGTTGATGAAATTTGCCAAGAATGCCAGATTCCTTTCCCTTTAGCACGTTTAGCGTTTTGTGTATTTAATTGTAAACTGTACTAGTCTGTGTGGGACTGTACACATTTTATTTACTTCGTTTTGATTTAGTTGGCTTCTGGTTCTAGTTGAGGAGTTTCCTAAAAGTTCATAACAGTGCCATTGTCTTTATATGAACGTAGAATAAACAGTTCTCTTCTTCCATCACACTAGTAATTTAATGATGGAAGGTTTGCTCATCTGCATTTTTGAGACTTTTCTGTAGTTCGTAAATAACCCCATTCTCTGCTTGAACACAGTATTTTCCCAATAGCACCTCCATTGCCAGTGTCTTTCTTTGGTGCCTTTCCTGTTCAGCATTCTCAGCCTGTGGCAGTAAAGAGAAACTTTGTGCTACATGACAACAAAGCTGCTAAATCTCCTTCTATTTTTTTAAAATCACTAACATTATATTGCAATGAGGGAAAGAAAAAAAAGTCTCTATTTAAATTCTTTTTTTTAAATTTTCTTCCTCAGTTGGTGTGTTTCGGGGATGTCTTATTTTTAGATGGTTACACTGTTAGATCACTATTTTCAGAATCTGAATGTAATTTGTGTAATAAAGTGTTTTCAGAGCATTCGCTGTCAGAGTGTATTTTGCAATTTTTGCATATTTGCAGGGTTTGTATACAACTTTCGTAATAATTACACAAACCACAGATATAGTGAAACCTATTCAATGTCTTCAACCAAAAGAAATGTATTAAAATTAAGATGGTATTTTATTATGTAGCTGATATAAATTAAAAACCAGCCTAAGAGTTTACATACATGTGTAAAACCAGGCTTTCTTTTAAAATTCAAAGAGGTGTTTTGCCTGTATATCAATCAGAAGGTAAATACTTTAATAAAAGGTGATCATAGCTAAGAGGAAACCTGTGTCTCAAATTACATACGCAAATTAATCCATCAGTGTAGGTTACTACTAATGGTTTTCTTTTTAAAGAATAATTTTACTCCAAATACCCATGTATTCGTAGGAATATTCATCTCTTAACAGTGACTACAAATTACTTTTAAAACACCTTTTTCATAATCAATGCAATTTAGTAAGAACCTGATAACTTTTCTTTTTATAATAATCAGACTCTAGAACCCTTTCTTCAAAATGCCTGCTTGCAATTCAGGTATCTTAGTAGTGGCATGTTATAGATTTAACTGACTAATCACGAAAGCAATATAGAGTACTTTGCAAAAAAATTAAATTGTCTTCCAGCTAAGTTATTTAAAATACCTAACTTAACCTAGATGTTTTTTCCCTCATAATTTACACCAAATTGATCTAATTGAAAGATTTTTTTTTCCTTCTCAAATGAAGAACACACTTTTCCTCCCTCTGACCACTCCTTTATGCCCCTTTCACCACGTTAGTGGTAAACATGTAAATGTAGAATCACAACAGCACTATTCTGGTGTATGTGTGCCTGTTCACTATATCTTACATGTTTGTATTTCAGCATCAGAATGTGTTATGTTATAGGCTGACTTGGATGTTCAACTTTTCTTACATTGGGGAAATTAGTTGACTTACACTAAAGCCATCTTCTGTGGTACTGTATTAGATCATCAGCTCTATCTTTAAAGTTATGGATGCCTAATTTTGTTCCTAAACAGTTTTACAGTGGCTCATGGATGCAAAAAAAAAAAACTAGATCAAAATGATAAATTATAAGGAGGTGGTAAAGAAAAAGGGAAAACAAAGATAACAATTATTCTTGTATAAATTTTCCCATTTTTATCTTTCTTGTTCATGGGGAGAATTTGGCTCTAAACTTTCGAGCAGCTCATTAAGTAAAACTTGACTAGTTACATGATTCATGAACCAGTTAAACATTTAGAATTCCTAATAATAAGATCAGAAAAATTTGCTTCCAAGTATCTTCTGAAAGATAGCACCATGTTGTATTAATTAAAATCTTCAACAATATATATAGAATAGACAAATACATTTGCAGATCTGTTCTTACATATGTCCCTTAATATAGCACATGGCATTATATGCCTAATATAAGCAAATGGCCTTATAAAAAAGAAAATTCAGAAAAAGAAAGTCTGCATTACCATCCTGTCCTAGAACACCATCCTTATTCTACTAACCTGGCTTAAATAAAGATGGCGGACTGGAAATGAATGAACTGCACTACTTCAGGCAATCTCTTCAGTGATTTTTGTTCTTAGCTGAACTTCATTTATTGAGTTAGATTTTGCACTGCCTGGGAAGTACCTAAAGGAATGGATCCCTTCGCAGTAGAATCACTGGGGAATTTAAGAAAAAAATGATTGGACACTACCTCCAGAAATTCTGATTTGATTGGCTTACCATAGGATATTGCTATAGGTCATATTTTTTAATTTCTCCAGGTAATTCTAATGTGCAGCCAGAGTTGAAAACCACTGTCTTTGAGAAAGGCTGATTTACTTTGCCAGTTTCTACAAGTGGATAGCTATATTTTCACATAAATTATAGTTTACAGATGTTTGGAGAGAGAATATGGGGTCTGAGTTGTTTTGATATGACCATTAGTATCAAGATCTGAATGCCTTCATTGTTAAATGCTTTAAATTGGATAATTAAAATAGGCATAATTGACTTATTAATAAGGCAAAGGGAAAGAGCTGTGCTTGATTTTTTTTTTTTTACAATAAATTATCCAGAGAATATTATTTGGGGGAGTTAAAAAAAATAGCTTTGTCGTTCACTGAGTTGGCCCTGAATTATCATATGCATAAAATCTTTTGTTCTAAGCTTTCTTCTTAGTTTATTAAATCAGCATATCCTTTTTCAAAGTTCCCATGCATCTTTAAAGTCTCACTCAGATGTTATATAAATTAAATATTTAAGTAGCTGAATGACAAGAGAAGCCACAGACGTGGTATTTGAGCTTATTCCCGTGACTGTCATCACCTAGTAGCTCAAAGTTGATGTAAGTCAAAGTTGATGTAGCCTATAGCAGTACTTCTCAGACTTCAATGAATGTAAGAACCAACTGGGGTACTTATTTGAAGAGGACTGACTCTTGGTCCCATTCCCAGAGTTTCTGGTTCACTACATTGGATGGGGCCTAGAGAGCTGCATTTTTTTGTTTGTTTTGTTTTTGTTTTGCGGTACGTGGGCCTCCCACTGTTGTGGCCTCTCCCATTGCGGAGCGCAGGCTCCGGACGCGCAGGCTCAGCGGCCATGGCTCACGGGCCCAGCCGCTCCGCGGCATGTGGGATCTTCCCGGACCGGGACACGAACTCGTGTCCCCTGCATTGGCAGGCGGACTCTCAACCACTGTGCCACCAGTGGAAACCCGAGAGCTGCATTTTTTAAAAACATCCTTGGTGATTTGGATCCAGGTGTTCCATGGACTGTCTCCAAGAAATACAGTTCTCCAGAGAGTAGCTGAGCCTTAAAACAAATTATTAGGTACACAAAAACATTTTCTCAAATATGTGGTCTCTGTAGAGTGATGGTTTGGCCCAGAAGTGATCCACCCCAATTCCTCAAACTTCGATCACAGAAAACGTAGATGCAAATTACCTTCAGGGCCAGAACTTACCTACCAGCAGCTTCTTCCTATAGTTCCCTAACACCGATTATCCCACCATGGGAAGTAACTTAGATGCATACAGAGAAAGGCTACTAGGGGCCTCCCTATAACCTCCTTTAAAAAAAGCATCAAAGACAAAAGATAAAATACAAGTGATATCATGTCTTCAGTAGGTCACCATGCTAGACTTTGTGTTTTTGTTTTTTTGTGGGTGTTTTTTTTTTGTTTGCTTCTTGTTGTTTCTTTTTGTGGCAGTGAAAGTGTTGGGGGCGGGTTGGATCACATCTAAAGGAGACAAGAATCAACCAAACCCATTTGGTGTGTTTTTCCAGCATCATGATTTAATTAAGGGAGCATATTCATTGTAGAGAATATATTGATGATTGTAAATGTGACTCCTCATTACGGCTTTAAAATTTTTGAAATACCAAAGCACAAAGATGTCAATTATATATCCAAACTACAGGTACAAAAGAAGTGCATGTATTTTCCATGCTCCAAAATTGAGTACACACTGTATTGTCGTAGGGAAGGGGTTTACCAATGAAGACCTGACAATAAAGTACTCAAGATTCATATACCAAAGTAAAATATAAAATAGGAGTTTATAAAAACAAGTTTGACAATAGCAGAGAGTACCCTTTTCATTTCTGAGCAAAAATGCATTTCGTTATACATACTCTCTCCTAAAATAAATAAACCAGTCAATTGAGAATGCTCTGTTTTTTCCTCTATTATACTACAACAGGGGCTTCCCTGGTGGTGCAGTGGTTGAGAGTCTGCTTGCCAATGCAGGGGACACGGGTTCGTGCCCTGGTCTGGGAGGATCCCACATGCCGCGGAGGGGCTGGGCCCGTGAGCCATGGCCGCAGGGCCTGCGCGTCCGGAGCCTGTGCTCTGCAACGGGAGAGGCCACAACAGTGAGAGGCCCGCGTACCGCAAAAAAAAAAATATATATATATACTACAACATTCTCCACGTCTTTTGAAAAAAAGATATTGTGCGGGAACTGTTGGACAAGCATGCATGTGGATGGAACAGCACAATTGCACTGGTTCTTACAGCTCACTTCTAGATAAGGAGAAAATGTTATTTATTAGCATGGCCCAGTCTTAGCCAATGTTCAGTTTGGAAAGACACTAGGTTAAGCGCAGAATGATCTGAAATTTCAAGTTCTAGAATTGATGATTTTATATGCCATTGTATTAGGCTTTTAAAAAAATTTTTTATTGGAGTATCGTTCATCTACAATGTTGTGTTAGTTTCTACTGCACAGCAAGGTGAATTGGCCACACATACCCATATATACTCTTTACATTCCCCTCCCATACAGGTCATTCTAGAGTGTTGAGAAGAGCTCCCCGAGCTACACAGCAGGTCCCTATTAGTTATCTACCCTTACATATAGTAGTATGTATACATGTCATTCCCAATCTCCCAACGCATCCTCCCCCCTGTGCTCCCCACCCAACCTCCGGCAACCACAAGTTTACCCTCCACATCTGTGACCCTACCTCTGCTCTGCAAACAAGTTCTAGTCAGACTTCTTCAGTCATTAATTACAGCTCAATTCAAATAGGCTGGAACATATACACACCACTATACATAAAATAGACAACTAACAAGGACCTACACTGAACTATAATCAATATTTTATAGTAACCTATATATATATATCACTTTGCTGTACACCTGAAACTAACACAACATTGTAAATCAACTATACTTCAATTAAAAAAAAACTAAAAAAATAGGCTGAAGAACAACTTTTATTTGTTAAGAATTAATAATATACTATATAATAATGAAAATAATAATCAGGAACTAATAATGTATCAAGAAAAAGGATTATTACTGATACACATAACTGAAAAGCCCAAGCGTGGCTAGATTCCAAGACTCAGATGATGCTATCAGGATTCTGCCTCCTTCCATCCCTCAGTTTGGCTCCCCTCCCTCTAGGATTCACTTTCATGCAGACTTTCCACATGTGGTAATAAAAGTGGCATTCAGCAGCTCTAAGTTTAAATCCTACCAGCAGTAACTCTGAGACAAAAAGCTTCTCTTTCTAAAGGGTTCCAATACGTTGACTAATTGGCCTGATCCGGTTCATGCACCAACCTCAGAACCAGTCTCTCTGGGCAGGGAAAGTGTGATGCATCAAACCTGGGCAGGGTCACGTCCCACAGTAACCACACTGCCGATTTATAAAGGATTCACTTCCCCCAAGAAAATTTCAGATACTGTTGCCAGTTGAATAGAGTAGATTCTGGGAAGAAAAAAATAGCAGATATTCATTACTATTACCATAAGACCATAACCAATTAACCATATTTTCAGATAAAGGGGATTACTGAAATAGCTATGTGTGTGATGGTTAAACTATAACATTAAAAAGGGAAATTGAGTGATTGAGTCTACACCAATGTATTCGTGAAGGTAGTCTCAAACGCCCACAGGCAATACTGAATATAAGAACAAATGCTCAATACTTCCGGGAAGATGGCGGAAGAGTAAGACGCGGAGATCACCTTCCTCCCCACAGATACGCCAGAAATACATCTACACGTGGAACAATTCCTACAGAACATCTACTGAACGCTGGCAAAAGACCTCAGACCTTCCAAAAGGCAAGAAACCCCCCACGTACCTGGGTAGGGAAAAAGAAAAAAGAATAAACAGAGATAAAAGGATAGGGACGGGACCTGCACCAGTGGGAGGGAGCTGTGAAGAAGGAAAGGTTTCCAAACACTAGGAAGCCGCTTCGCGGGTGGAGACTGCGGGTGGCGGAGGGGGAAGCTTCAGAGCCGCGGAGGAGACCACAGCAACAGGGGTGTGGAGGGCAAAGCCGAGAGATTCCCGCACAGAGGATCAGGGCCGACCGGCACTCACCAGCCCGGGAGGCTTGTCGGCTTCCCCGCCGGGGCGGGCGGGGCTGGGAGCTGAGGCTCGGGCTTCAGTCGGAGCGCAGGGAGAGGACTGGGGTTGGCGGCGAGAACACAGCCTGCAGGGGGTTAGTGCGCCACGGCTGGCCGGGAGGGAGTCTGGGGAAAAGTCTGGACCTGCCGAAAAAGGCAAGAGACTTTTTCTTCCCTCTTTGTTTCCTGGTGCTCGAGGAGAGGGGATTAAGAGCACTGCTTAAAGGAGCTCCAGAGACGGGCGCAAGCCGCGACTAAAAGCGCGGACCCCAGAGACAGGCATGAGACGCTAAGACTGCTGCTGCCGCTACCAAGAAAACAAGATGGGCTTAATTGATATTTATAGGACATTCCATCCAAAAACAACAGAATACACATTTTTCTTTAGTGCTCATGGAAACAAATGGTACATGACTCTTTTTGAATTATGGTTTTCTCAGGGTATATGCCCAGTAGTGGGATTGCTGGGACGTATGGTAGTTCTATTTGCAGTTTTTTAAGGAACGCCCATAATATTCTCCATAGTGGCTGTATCAATTTACATTCCCACCAACAGTGCAAGAGGGTTCCCTTTTCTCTACACCCTCTCCAGCAGTTGTTGTTTGTAGATTTCTGATGATGCCCATTCTAACTGGTGTGAGGTGATACCTCATTGTCGTTTTGATTTGCATTTCTCTAATAATTAGTGATGTTGAGCAAATTTTCATGTGCTTCTTGGCCATCTGTATGTCTTCTTTAGAAAGATGTCTAGGTCTTCTGACCATTTTTGGATTGGGTTGTTTGTTTTTTTAATATTGAGCTGCATGAGCTGCTTATAAATTTTGGAGATTAATCCTTTGTTGATTCCTTTGCAAATATTTTCTCCCATTCTGAGGGTTGTCTTTTCATCTTCTTTATAGTTCATTGCTGTGCAAAAGCTTTTAAGTTTCATTTGGTCCCATTTGTTTATTTTTGTTTTTATTTCCATTACTCTAGGAGGTGGATCAAAAAAGATCTTGCTGTGATTTATGTCAGAGTGTTCTTCCTGTGTTTTCCTCTGAGATTTATAGTGTCTGGTCTCACATTTAGGCCTTTAATCCATTTTGAGTTTATTTTTGTGTATGGTGTTAGGGAGTGTTCTAATTTCATTCTTTTATATGTAGCTGTCCAGTTTTCCCAGCACCACTTATTGAAGAGACTGTCTTTCCTCCATTGTATATCCATGCCACCGTTATCATAGATTAGTTGACCATAGGTACATGGGTTTACCTCTGGGCTTTCTATCCTGTTCCATTGATCTATGTTTCTGTTTTTGTGCCAGTACCATATTGTCTTGATTACTGTAGCTTTGTAGTATAGTCTGAAGTCAGGGGGTCTGATTCCTCCACCTCCATATTTTTCCCTCAAGATTGCTTTGGCTATTGGGGGACTTTTGTCTCCATACAGATTTTAAGATTTTTTGTTCTAGTTTTGTAAAATATGCCATTGGTAATTTGATAGGGATTGCATTGAACCTGTAGATTTCTTTGGGTAGTATAGTCATCTTCACAGTGTTGATTCCTCCAATCCAAGAACATGGTATATCTCTCCATCTGTTTGTATCATCTTTAATTTCTTTCATCAGTGTCTTATAATTTTCTTCATACAGGTCTTTTGTCTCCTTAGGTAGCTTTATTCCTAGACATTTTATTCTTTTTGTTGCAATGGTGAACGGGAGTGTTTCCTTAATTTCCCTTTCTGATATTTCATTGTTAGCATATAGGAATGCAAGGGATTTCTGTGCATAAATTTTGTGTCCTGAAACTTTACCAGATTCATTGATTAGCTCTAGTAGTTTTCTCGTGGCATCTTTAGGATTCTGTATGCATAGTATCATGTCATCTGCAAACAGTGACAGCTTTACTTCTTCTTTTCCAATTTGTATTCCTTTTATTTCTTTTTCTTCTCTGATTGCTGTGGCTAAAACTTACAAAACTATGTTGAATAAGAGTGGTGAGAGTGGGCAACCTTGTCTTGTTCCTGATCTTAGTGGAAATGCTTTCAGTTTTCACCATTGAGGATGATGTTGGCTGTGGGTTTGTCATATATGGCCTTTATTATGTTGAGGAAATTTGCCTCCATGCCTACTTTCTGCAGGGTTTTTATCACAAATGGGTGTTGAATTTTGTCAAAAGCTTTTTCTGCATCTATTAATGATGATCATGTGGTTTTTCTTCAATTTGTTAATGTGGTATATCACATTGGTTGATTTGCATATATTGAAGAATCCTTGTATTCCTGGGATAAATCCCACTTTATCATGGTGTATGATCCTTTCATTGTGTTGTGGGATTCTGTTTGCTAGTAGTGTGTTGAAGATTTTTGCATCTCTATTCTTCAGTGATATTCATGTGTAATTTTTTTTTATAATAATCTCTGTCTGGTTTGGTATCAAGGTGATGGTGGCCTCATAGAATGAGATTGGGAGTGCTCCTTCCTCTGCAAATTTTTGGAAGAGTTTGAGAAGGATGGATGTTAGCTCTTCTCTAAATATTTGCTAGAATTCACCTGTGAAGTCATCTGGTCCTGGACTTTTGTTTGTTGGAAGATTTTTAATCACAGTGTCAATTTCAGTACTTGTGATTGGTCTGTTCATATTTTCTATTTCTTCCTGATTCAGTCTTGGCAGGTTATGCACTTTATCATGGTGTATGATCCTTTCATTGTGTTGTGGGATTCTGTTTGCTAGTAGTGTGTTGAAGATTTTTGCATCTCTATTCTTCAGTGATATTCATGTGTAATTTTTTTTTATAATAATCTCTGTCTGGTTTGGTATCAAGGTGATGGTGGCCTCATAGAATGAGATTGGGAGTGCTCCTTCCTCTGCAAATTTTTGGAAGAGTTTGAGAAGGATGGATGTTAGCTCTTCTCTAAATATTTGCTAGAATTCACCTGTGAAGTCATCTGGTCCTGGACTTTTGTTTGTTGGAAGATTTTTAATCACAGTGTCAATTTCAGTACTTGTGATTGGTCTGTTCATATTTTCTATTTCTTCCTGGTTCAGTCTTGGAAGGTTATACCTTTCTAAGAATTTGTCCTTTCTTCCAGGTTGTCCATTTTATTGGCATAGAGTTGCTTGTAGTAGTCTCTTAGTATGCTTTGTATTTCTGTGGTGTCTGTGGTAACTTCTGCTTTTTCATTTCCAATTTTATTGATTTGAGTCCTCTCCCTCTTTTTCTTGATGAGTCTGGCTAAAGGTTTATCAATTTTGTTTATCTTCTCAAAGAAGCAGCTTTTAGTTTTATTAATCTTTGCTATTGTTTTCTTTGTTTCTATTTCATTTATTTCTACTCTGATCTTTATGAGTTCTTTCTTTCTAGTAACTTTGGGTTTTGTTTGTTGTCCTCTTTCTAATTCCTTTAGGTGTAAGAGTAGATTGGTTATTTGAGATTTTTCTTATTTCTTGAGGTAGGATTATATTGCTATAAGCTTCCTTCTTAGAACTGCTTTTGCTGCATCCCATAGGTTTTGGATCGTCGTGTTTTCATTGTCATTTTTCTCTCCGTATTCTTTTGAAATCTTCTTTGATTTCTTCAGTGATCTCTTGGTTATTTAGTAACATACTGTTTAACATCCATGTGTTTGTGTTTTTTACGTTTTTTTCCCTGTAATTGATTTCTAATCTTATAGCTTTGTGGTCGGAAAAGATGCTTGATATGATATCAATTTTCTTAAATTTACAAAGGCTCGATTTGTAACCCAAGATGTGATCTATCCTGGAGAATGTTCCATGTGCACTTGAGAAGAAAGTGTAATCTGCTGTTTTTGGATGGAATGTCCTACAAATATCAGTTAAATCTATCTGGTCTATTGTGCCATTTAAAGCTTTTGTTTCCTTATTAATTTTCTGTCTGGATGGTCATAAGCTTCCTTCTTAGAACTGCTTTTGCTGCATCCCATAGGTTTTGGATCGTCGTGTTTTCATTGTCATTTTTCTCTCCGTATTCTTTTGAAATCTTCTTTGATTTCTTCAGTGATCTCTTGGTTATTTAGTAACATACTGTTTAACATCCATGTGTTTGTGTTTTTTACGTTTTTTTCCCTGTAATTGATTTCTAATCTTATAGCTTTGTGGTCGGAAAAGATGCTTGATATGATATCAATTTTCTTAAATTTACAAAGGCTCGATTTGTAACCCAAGATGTGATCTATCCTGGAGAATGTTCCATGTGCACTTGAGAAGAAAGTGTAATCTGCTGTTTTTGGATGGAATGTCCTACAAATATCAGTTAAATCTATCTGGTCTATTGTGCCATTTAAAGCTTTTGTTTCCTTATTAATTTTCTGTCTGGATGGTCTGTCCATTTGTGTAAGTGAGGTGTTAAAGTCCCCCACTATTATTATGTTACTGTCAATTTCCTCTATTATAACTGTTAGCATTTGCCTTATGTATTGAGGTGCTCCTATGTTGGGTGCATATATATTTATAATTGTTATATCTTCTTCTTGGACTGATCCCTTGATCATAATGTAGTGTCCCCCCTTGTCTCTTGTAACATTCTTTATTTTAAAGTCTATTTTATCTGATATGAGTATTGCTATTCCACTTTCTTTTGATTTCCATTTGCATGACATGTCTTTTTCCATCCCTTCACTTTCAGTCTGTATGTGTCCCTAGGTCTGAAGTGGGTCTCTTGTAGACAGCATATAGATGGGTCTTGTTTCTGTATCCATTCAGCGAGCTTGTGTCTTTTGGTTGGAGTATTTAATCCATTCACGTTTTTTCTTTCTTTTTTGCGGTACGCGGGCCTCTCACCGCCGTGGCCTCTCCCGTTGCGGAGCACAGACTCCGGATGCGCAGGCCCAGCGACCATGGCCCATGGGCCCCACCGCTCCGTGGCACGTGGGACCCTCCCAGACTGGGGCACGAACCCGCGTCCCCTGCATCGGCAGGCGGACCCCCAACCACTGCACCACCAGGGAAGCCCTGCAATAGCTTTTTAATCAAACACCCTAGAGCCTTTCTAAAAATCAAGTATTGTATGGTTTTCTCAATATATTGTTGATACTTTTTCAACAAGAATGTAATTCCAGAGTAACAACAAGAATCTAAAAAAAGTTCCAGAAAACAAAACTTCCAGGTGACAGCTGAAAATATGTTCTGAAAACAAAGGCTGCAAAACATTGCATTGGTCCCACAGTTCCTGGGCTGAAAAGAGTCTGAATTACATACCAAAGTTTAGAAAACGTTTTTAGTGAAGTTTTCACATTTGTATGTGTAAGTAGTTAAACTCTTTATCATGTTACTTTTCTTAAAATACCTAGTATATCCCTTTTATTATTTAGATAGATAAAAATAAATATGTGCATTACAAGTAAATAAATTGATGCTAGATCAATAGAGGATTGATTGATAGACTGACAGTCATTAGCAGGAAGGGGTGAAAGAGAGACAGAAGGAAAGAGCAACGAAAGAGACATCCACATTTATAGATTTCTCAAGATTGCTTCAGGGTGGTTGTTACCAGTGCAGTGAATGGCTGACATCTGGTGGTAAAACTTAGTAAAAATTTTGCATGGATTTTTGCACTCATGAAAGAGGTGCTATTCAGTGAATGACGGATAATTTAAATTGCTGCTAGTCATCTAGTTTTTATGGTTACATCCTGCTGTACAATCAGGCCACTCAAGATGGCTGTTCTCTTGCTCTTTGTACATCCCCTGCTCCACCAGTGCCTGCTTCGCTTACACGGCTCCACCTGCTAGTTTATTAAAGGGAAACATCTGCCCTGGTGATGGACATTAACCTGAGGGGCTGTGAGGGTCATGCCCCTCTGCCAGTTTCCCTGGTAACTGATGAGCCAACCTGACATCAATTCCCCTATAATTGGTAGCCTCCTTCTTCCCAAGTAGCATAGATTGCTGCCATATGCTGCTTGCCCCCAGCCGTCCACAGTAGGCGTGTTGCTGCAGAACTTTTGGTTTCAGACAAGTTAGAGTCCCCTGTCCAATAATCACTGATGTTTCTGTCACTGGCTCTGGGCTCTTACTTTGGTCTTGTGGCTGGGCAACTACAAAGGCTTGCAGGCCTGCGGGGTGCAGCGCAACAACTAATGAGCCAGCCAGGAGGCCGGGGAAACTCCCGTGAGCACCAAGCTGTCGAGAAATAAGGACGGAGAATGGAAGGTTGCAGGGGTAATTCAGAAGTGGCCGTCCACTAGCATCTGGGGCCCTGTGACAGCTGTCTACCATGAGAGATGTCTTTCTCTTCCATTATATTGGTGACATCCTGTTAACCTCGGAGCCTTGCACTCATCTGACTGCAGTGGGATAGCTGGTGAGTACAGATAAAATGCAAGAACCTGGATACCCCCAACCCATTACCCTTAAACAATTACAGACACAGGCTTTAGTAATATTAACTCAGATATAGGCTTGTGTATTTGACGTGACCAGTTTTCCCGAAGGGTTTGGTTGGGGCCTGTTCTGAGAGCAAAATAATAAAAAGAGCACTCTTGGGTTTCTGATCCCACCTATGGAAGGGGACAGAGCAATCATATAGTGTGAAGGAACAACAGCTATATGCAGTCTACAATGCATCATAAACAGGTGGGAGACATTACAAAACGCTTACCCGAGTCCTGGAGCAAGGCAAAACAACACTGTTCCGGGTCTAGAACAGCTATGTGTGAAATAGGGGACCCAAATGGACATCAATAGTGACCAAAGAGCCCATTTCACAGGCCATGAAGTTCAGGAATGAGCTGATAAAAAAGCCATACACTGGCATTTCCACCTGCCTTAGAACCCCACTGCTGCTAGATAATCAAAAGGATGAATGGACTTAAATTAAGAGTGAGCCAGAAATCTGATCTCTCAATGTGTGGACCAGGAGGCTAACTCAAGCCGTATGAGCTATAACTGAACATCCAGGAGCAATCATCCCAGTGCCTAGGCCGTGTTAACCCAGAGGCAACTAGTCAACACCAGCCAAGTTCAGCTGTTGACCACCAGACCGTTGCCAACTATCAGTCGGGACAATAGCTCACTTCTGCCCTTGCCACGGGAGCTACCCGCAGGGGAACACATTATAAAATGGCTCTGGGGACTTCCCTGGTGGCACAGTGGTTGGGAGTCCGCCTGCCGATGCAGGGGACACGGGTTCGTGCCCCGGTCCGGGAGGATCCCATGTGCCGCGGAGCCGTTGGGTCCGTGAGCCATGGCCGCTGAGCCTGCGCGTCTGGAGCCTGTGCTCCACAACAGGAGAGGCCACAACAGTGAGAGGCCCGCGTACCGCAAAAAAAAAAAAAAAAAAAATGGTTCTGGGACCGGCAGGTGAGTCCCCGGTGGTTTGGATTTGCTGCCCTGTGGGGAAGAGGATTAGAAAGAGATTTACCGATTTCACCGGTGTTCTACCAGCCTCGCCTAAGACTGCTAAAGTAATTAATTCAGGCCCTCTACTGGAGAAAGGCACCATTATATTACACTGCCTGTCCAGGATTCAGCTTGGGCTGTGGGCTCCGAGGGTGAACAGGCGGGACGGTTCTGCAGGTCAGGACAAAAACGACACACGGGGTGGTATTATCTCAGAATGTGGTCACTGCTGTTTTTTTTACTTAATGGTCATGATCTTCCCTGCATTGTGCCTGTTAAACATCTTCCATTTCATCCCTAGTCTGAGTGGAGGGAATTTCTTCTGACTGGGTGACAACAGTGGCCTCACTGTGAAATGAATCTGATTGTGGAGTCTACAACGAGACGTTGGTGTCGTCCTCTGAACTTCTGTGAAAAATTGACGCAGTTAGCACTGGCTCTTGAACTCTTGATACTCTTTAGCTGCTATTACCTGTATTGCATTTGTGGTATTTGGTTGCAGTGCACCTCTACATAACTGACTCCAGGGGTAGCGAGGAAGAGGGTTGGACCAAGATTGTAAGGGTCATGCAGGGTCTGTATGGGTGGAGTATACAGTCAGGTCATTCAAGACAGCTGTGCCCTTGCTCTTTGTACATCCCTTGCTCCGCCAGTCCCTACACACTTGAACGTGCTTGTCCCCTGCCCAAGCTGGTGATTGTTCTAATCCTTAGGCCAGGTGGCTCCACCTGCTAGTTTATTAAAGAGAAACATCTGCCCTTGTGATACTTGTTAACCTGAGGGGTCTGTGAGGACATGCCCCTAGCTGCCGGTTTCTCTGGTAACTGATGAGCCGAACTGATATCAATTCCCTCTATAAATGGTAGCCTCTTTCTCCCACAAGCAGTCTGCCTTGTTCTGCCTGCTGTATACCGTGGGGAGGTCACTCCAGGACCTTTTTGCTTCAGACGAGTAAGATCTCCCATCCAATAAACCATTGATGTTGCTGTCACTGTCGCTGTCTCTGAGCTCTTACTTCAGTCTCGAGGCTGTGCAACTACAAGGCTTGCAAGCCTGCAGGGTGCAGTTTTTTTTTTTTTAGCTTTTTTTTTTTTTTTTTTTGACATGGCTCACGGGCCCAGCCGCTCTGCGGCATGTGGGATCCTCCCGGACCGGGGCACGAACCTGTGTCCCCTGCATCGGCAGACAGACTCTCAACCACTGCGCCACCAGGGAAGCCCCAGGTGCAGTTTAATACATGCCAAGCAGGTATCTGAAAATATCTGAAACGTCAGGTGTCACATAGATACTGACAGTATCCATGCCTGCTCTTCTCTAACTGCTGTTTTCTAACCAGAAAACAGAAAATTGTGAAATTGCTTAGCTATTTTTTTACATGAACACTTGAGGCAAAAATAAACATACATACATAATGCCATTCAGAAATTACTGAATGCTTATCTATTGCCATTTTAAAAAATAAAAGTGACACCACTGCCCTCGCCGAGGCCTGGACCCACCCGGACCATAAGTTTGATCTTAGACACACAGAGCAAACCTTTGTGCACTGCTAAGATGCGGGAGGCTTGGAGCAAGGAAAGCTCTCTGAGGCCCAAGAGGGCCTTGCAGCTCTAGAGAAAGATTACAAAGAGATGAGCATGGATTCCGGGGAAGCAGAAGAGGAAAAAGAGGAGTAATAATAAACAGGGGAGTGCAGCTAGCAGGCATCCCTCTCTTCTGCTCTTTACTGCCACCCCTCAGACAGCTGGTTTCAAGTTGTTTACAGTTAGAGTTTCTCTATTACATGACTAAAATCACAGCTCTGAATGCTAAAAGCCTTTGACTTTTCACCTTAAATGAGTGAATTGTATGGTATGTAAACTATCTCAACAAAGCTCTTAAAAAAGAAAAAAAACTGTCCAATAACCTTCAAGCCAGATAAATCACTGTCCATCTCCAAGGCCTGAAAACTCCCAGTCACAGCTGGGCCAAGTGGAAATGCATTCTTGGCTTCCACAAACTGTATCATGGCTCCTTTGAATACTGAATTATTCCAATTCTTTCCAGGGGCCTAGTTAATTACCTAACCTACACTGGTGAAAACATCTGTGGATGGTCTGCTTAGGCCAGTTCTATACCTTTCCCCAAGGTGTCCTGCAACATTGCCTTCCTTGCTTAGGGAGAGGCTCACAGACATGGGGTGATTTTTGCTTGGAAGTCTGTGTCGTCCCACAGCAGAATCTCCCTGCCAGGTGGTGTCCTTTTGCCATGGATTAAACCTTGCCCCCAGCCCCTGCATCCCACCATCAGGCAGATCTACTTCTTACTTTAGCTTTCTCAGCTCAGGGAGACTCATTCTGTGAGATTGGAAACCTAAAGCCCAAGAGGCCTCTTAGTGGGGAGAGATGTGAAGCTAACTATGGAAAGAGCTAACGAGGTGTGTGGGGAGAACAGAAAATATTCTTCTTTCTGCTGCTGTGCTGCCTTCACTGCCCACTCTGTCTTCCCTAGTGGTACATGACCTTCCAGTCATTGATCACAATTCGAATGAAACCCTTTTACCACTGGAGCCAAACACACTGTCTTCCTCTGAGTGAACAGAAATGTCTTATTGCTTCAGCAAAGCCCTGTATCCCAGTGACCTTGATAATTTAGGTATCTTAGTAAAATTATGTACAATGCTAAGACTTTTAGAATCTATAATTCACTGACAGGAATTACAAGGAAGAATTAAGGGTGAATAACTTCAAGTTTGAGAAGATATTCCAAAGAATCTGATCTTTATTCTGGGGAAAAAATTTTAGTAAAATTATGTACAATGCTAAGACTTTTAGAATCTATAATTCACTGACAGGAATTACAAGGAAGAATTAAGGGTGAATAACTTCAAGTTTGAGAAGATATTCCAAAGAATCTGATCTTTATTCTGGGGAAAAAATTTTCTCTCCAGTTTTCAAATGCAAATTGAGTTGGAAATAGGAAAATGATATAAGAACAACTTCAGAAATTCTATGTAAATTACATTGGATTGCAAATTCCTTAGGAAAGACAAAGTACTATGTGATGGCAAAATAATAAGTTACTGCAGAGGCTAATGTTCTGCCTCATTCATTTTCCACTGGCGGATGAGAATGAGATTCTTGAGAACTTACCTGCTTTATTTGTAGTCTCTTAAATGTGATGTTAGCATCAGCTATATCCATCAAAAGGGGGAAGGGAGTTGAATGCTCTGCTGCCATCATTCATAAAGCTAGGAACCTTGCTTAAGCATCTGTTTGCTCTGCCAGGTAGTATAAATAATGCCATCAAGTATGTGTAATCAATCACCAGATGCTTGGATCGCTGCCTCGGCAATAATTAACGGGAAGTGTGGTGGCTTCACAGCAAGTCCAGTTCTCTGCAGCAAAGAGAATGTCTTGGTCTCCCAAAAGGATGCATATTAAAGTTTTATTTTGGAGAGTTCTGAAATGTGCATGAACGAATGCTGAATTCCTATGTCTTGAACTTCAGGCTCTTATATCCAAATGTCTACCCAACATATCCATCTGCATGTTTACCTCAAATGCAACATGTTCAAAACTGAAGTTCTTTCTTCTTTCCCAAACCCACCTCTTCAAACTCTTCCTCATCTCATTTAGTGGCAACTCCATCCTTCTGGTTATGCAAACCTAAAAAGTTTAGAGTCATCACAGACTCCTGTCTTCCTCTAGATACCTACATTCAATATAAGCAAATTCCATGTAAACTAGCTTTAAAATATAACAGATACTAAGCATTTCTTGCTACACCCCACTGCTACCAGTGCTATGTCATCTCTCACCTGAATTATTGGAACATCCTCCTAACCTTTCTCAGTCCTCCATCGCCCTTTCTCAGTCCATTTTCATTCCAGCTTCCAAAGCGATTATCTAAAAACACATCAGATCGTGTCACTTTTCTCAAATACTTTCAGTGAGTTACCATATTACTCACACTAAAAACAGATTCCATACAATGGCCTACAAGGCCTGAAACAACTTATTCTACCCCTTTGCCTCTCTGATCTTTAGTTATACAGTATTCCCTCTTACTCTAAGTCTCCTGGGCCCCTTGCTGTTCCTCAAAACACCAAACACAAACACCTCAGCACCTTTGCACTTGCTGTTTCTTCTCCTCTGGAATGCTTTCCCCCCAGATATGCACATGCCTCCTTTTCTCACTTTCTTCAAATCTTTGCCCATGTCTCACCTTCTTTAAGTTGATTTTTCTGCTCCCTTTTGTGTTCTTGACTTCCTCCGTGCTTTTTTATGTACCTGTAATTTATTGATTTTCATTGCTATTAAGTATTCCATTGTATGAATAAGCCACAATCCACTTATCCATTCTGTTGATAGATATCTATGTTGTTTCCAATGTTTTGCTATTACAAAAATTCCTCCTTGAACATGGCTCCTGGTGCAAAATTGCTGGATTATAGGCTTGTGAATCTTCAACTTTGCTATATAATACTAAATTGTTTTTTCAAAAATGGTTGTATCAATTTATACACTCACCAATAATGTATAATTGTATTGTCTGTTCTCATCCTTGTCAATATTTTAAATTATCCCCAATCTGGTAGGTTTTAAATCATTTTTAATAATGGTTTTAATTTGCATTTTTTTCTGGCTATTAATGAGATTGAACATCTTATAATGTGTTTATTGGTTGTATCTGGATTTCAACAGTGAACAAATGACAAGTTAGCATAATCAAAGGGACTAAGTACAAATATGTGCATGGGATGTAGGCAAAACCCAGACTGTTACCAATAGACCTAACTCCACACCTAGATCCAAAAGGACCAGAGGAAGAAGAGGTTACTGGAAACCCAGAAGAGCAGAGTACTGTAAAGCAGGGGCCTTTTCTTGAAAGTAACAGCCAGAATGAGGACGCGGACAAGAAGAACAAATATCTCAACCTCATTTTCCTCCTTCCTTCTGATCTTTTGCCAGGAATCCCCATTGGCCAAATCCACCTGGAACTCTGCTGAGGCCAGGATCCTGGGCGGAGCACAAGGTGAAGAACAGTGGGAAGTTGGTATATAGGAGCAAACAAAAGATACTTGTAGGAGCCGTTCTCTTTCTCTTCTATGAAATACCAATTCAAGACTATTGCCCATTTTTATATTGGGGTATCTTTTTCATATTTACTTATATTAGTTCTTTAGGTAGATAATTATTTCTATTGCAAACAAGATTAGTTTTCTTTCTAATTCTTATAACTTTTCCTTTTCTTGCTGGCTATAGCCTCCAATACAATAGTAGTAATCTTGTCTTGTTCATGATCTTAAAGAGAATCCTTTTAATATATGCTTCATTCAGTATAAATGCTTACTATAGTTGTTTTCTTAATAAAATACACTTTATCAGGATAAGGAAATGCCCTTCTAAGTTTGCCAAGAATTTTTTTTAATTTCACATGGATGTTAACATTCAGCAAATACTTCTTCTGCATCTACTAGATCAAGAGTCTACAAACCACTACCCCACAGGCCAAATCCAGTCCACAATTTTTTGGGGGGAAATAAAATTTTACTGGAAAACAGACACACCCACTTGTTTAGTGTGAATATATGGCTGCTTACACTACAATGGCAGAATTGTGTAGTTCCAACAGAATGTTTGGCTTGCAAAGCTGAAAAATATTTACTATCTAGCTAAGCTCTTTACAGAAAATGTTTGCCACCTAACTAGATGATTATGTGACTTTTCTTTTTTACATCTGATCATGTGGTTTTGCCTGTTCTTCTCAAATCACATGCCAACATCCATTCTCTGCCCTTTTCTGCTCTGTTTCCTAGGAGGCTGATCTTAACGGCTTGCATCCCCAAGCTCCCTGACACTGACTTCCTATGGGGGCTAACAAATGAGAGGCTCTAGCAGGAGATGGGAAGGTTGTACCCTGCTACGGTCACAGTTTTAACAATGATGGTTACTGTTCTAACTTGTATTGTTCTGGCAGAGGTTGCTTTCCTCTATGACTACCACCACTGATGGTTAAACTCTTTTCCATGAATTCGTCTCTCAGTGGACATTTTCACTCTTTGCCCCTTCAAGCCTAGAGGTTTCTGGCTATTGCTAGTTACTAAATGTCCCACCATCCCTTGTGGGTTCCATTAATCTTTAAATAGTTCCTTAAATTCTCCTCAGTTAAAATGTTTTGTGTGTTTCATCTCTTTTTTGCCAGATCTCTTAGAAATGCAGTCATTAATTAAACCAAACTTGCATTTTGGGGATCCACTCAATTTGGTCATAATGCATATTTTTTATAGGTCACTGGATTTGGTTTGCTAGTTTATTTTTAGGTCTTTGTGTTCATGGGAGAATGACCTGTTATTTTCCTTTCTCATTCTGTCCTTTGCAGATTTTGGTATCAAGATTATGCTACCCTCATGACAAAGATTTAAGGAGCAGTCCTTCTGCTTCTACACCATGAATAATTGGTGTAAGATTAAAATTATGTACTCCTTAAATTTTGTTATAAATGTTTGGTAAAATCATATGGCTTATTATTTCTTCTTGAACCACTTTTGCAGGTCAAATTTTTCTATAATTTATCAGTTTTATTAAGGTTTCAAAATTATTAGAATAAAGTTATAATATCATTTATCTTTTAAATATCTGCATTATATGTGGTTCTGACCCTTTTTATATCACAATATTGTTTATAAATTCTCTAAGATTATTTTCTTAATTAGAACTTGCTAGATTTGTCTCAATTTATTAGTGTTTTCAGAAAAGCAATTTTGGCTCAGTTCATCCTGTCATAGGCTTATTTTCTATTCCATTAATTTCTATTATGTTCATGATTTCAAACCTATTTTCTTTAGGCTTATTCACTTGTTCTTTTTATACCACATTAAGTTGGATGCTTAGCTCATTACTTTATAGCCTTTATTTTTTTCCAGTATAATCATGTAGGTCATAAATTTTCATCTAAGCACAATTTGAGCTACATCCCACAAACTTTTAAAAACAGCTTTATTAAGATATAATTCACATACCATACAATTCACCAATTTAAAGTGAATAACTCAGTAGTTTTTGGTATATTACATTATTAATTTTTCTAAATTGTGGTAAAATATATACAACATAAATGTTGCCATTGTAACCATTTTAAGTGTACAGTTCAGTGACATTAATTACATTCACAACGTTGTGCAACCATTACTACAATTCCCAAAATGTCTTCATTACTTCAAACAGAAACCTTGTAGCCATTAATCATCAACTCCCCATTTCCCCTCCCCTATTCCCTGGTAAACACTGATCTATTTTCTATCTCTATGAATTTGCCTATTCTAGATATTTCATGTAGGTGGAATCATACAATATTTTTCATTTTTTGTCTGACATATTTCACTTAGCATAATGTCTTCAAGGGTCAATCATGTAGCATTATTCAGAAATTCATTCCTTTTGATGGCCGAATAATATTCCACTGCATGTATATACCACATTTTATTTATTCATTCATCTGTTGATAGACACTTAGGCTGTTTCTACCTTTTGGCTATTGAATAATGCTACAATAAACATTGGCATACAATTATCTGTTCCAGTCCCTGTTTTCAATTCCTTTGGGTATATACCTTCAAGTGGAATTGCTGGGTCATATGGTAATACTATGTTTAGCTTTTTGAGGAACAAAGAGTTTCCCATAGTGGCTGAACCATTTTACATTCCTATCAGCAATATACAAGGTTTCCAGTTTCTCCACATTCTCATCAACACTTCTTATTTTCCTTTTTTTTTTCCCCCAACTATCACAGCCATTCTAGTAAGTGTGAAGTGGTATCTCATTTGTATATCTTCTTTAGAGAAATGTATAATCAAGTCTTTTGCCCATTTTTAAATTGGGTTCTTGTCTTTTTGTGTGTTGAGTTATAAGAGTTTTTATATATTCTTGATTTTATGACTTTTCACATTACATAAAAAGAAATCATTACCCTTTTAACTGATAACATTAACTACCTCAGGTAGAATTAGTGATTATTAAACATAGTTTGTGATCAGTGTGGCTTAACAGGGGATTGACTGTAAGTCCTATTCTCAAAGTCTAGGCAGATTTGCCACTGACTTGTTTCTAGCTATGACCAAGTAACATAAACCACCACTATGATTATTTTATCACTGTTTATTTACCACATAAAATTGTTAACTGAATAATACATGTATATGTTTGTAAGGATGAAATTCTAAATGGAAAGAGCAAAAACCCAGAATAAAACACTCTCCAGAAATCCAGAGACTGTAGATTATATATTACAATGCAGTAGGAAAACATATTGGAGGAAGAGAATTATTCCATTTAGTATTTTTTTCTTCACCTCTATTTCAAAATAACACACAGGAAGGAAGGAAGTCAGATTCCCTTTCCTTTCATTTCTCTTCTGTTCGCCACTTCATTTCCTGGGACCTCTTCTCAGAACTAACAGAGGCTTCATTGGGATGTGGGGGGAGAGGAGGGAGTGAAGTGGTCATTGGCTATCTGGTCTCCTCCAGCTACCCACCAGGCCAAGGGAATGGCTTTCCTCACTATGAGCTCTTCACAAGGACCTTCAACATGTGGACAGTGAGGCGGTCAGATAAGGGAAGTCTGCTGGACCCAATGCTCCTTAACTTCTAAACAAGTTTTGGGTGAGTACACAAAGGAAGTAGTTTTTTTGTTGGTTTTTTTTTTTTTTTTTTTTTGTGGTACGCGGGCCTTTCACTGTTGTGGCCTCTCCCGTTGTGGAGCACAGGCTCCGGACGCGCAGGCTCAGCGGCCATGGCTCACAGGCCCAGCCGCTCTGCAGCATGTGGGATCTTCCCGGACCGGGACATGAACCCGTGTTCCCTGCATCGGCAGGCGGACTCTCAACCACTGTGCCACCAGGGAAGCCCAGGAACTAGTATTAATGGGGGGTGAGGAAGTAAGAAAGGGGAGAGAGGAGGAAATTGAGGGATTAGAGGAAGCAGGAGAACCATTTGATCTGGTCCTCATGTTCAGGGCAATCTACCAATTTAGATACTTTCTAATTTGATGACATTGAATTGATCCTTGCCTGTTTAATATCAATTGTAACATTGCACAAAGCTGGCATTTCCCTGTCAATAACAGATGCATTTATGGAAACCAAAAGTTTGGAAAAAATTTGCTTTTTAAATGCTTATTTTGTTTTTAATTACTAATCATAATGGTTAGAAACTCCAGCTGGAAATGGCCCAGTCCTTTTTAGACCTCTGAACAAAAACACTGTTAGAACTTTCTATACAGTCAAAAAATAAGTGGAAGAGGCTTAAGGTCGGGATCCCAACAAGATGTCTGTGCAAAAGGCTGTCAATGAGATTTTAAGATTGGATGTAAGTAATGTATTCGTTAAGAACTACTGGTCACTATTCTATTGGAATGCAAGCTCTAGGAGGGCAGAGATATTTGTTTCTCATTGATATATCCTCAGTGCCAAAACAGTATATGGACATCGTAGACATTTAATACATAACTTTTTTGAGTGTATGAATGAATCCCATAACTAAATATCTAGTAAGTTTTATTTTGTAAATCTTAGTGAGTTACTTCTTTTTTAAAGATGGTGATATAAGAAAAAATTTACACTTGGAATGTTAATTATGATATTTAAAAATAACTTTTCAAATGAGGAAATTGTTCAAAAAATTTTTTCCTTTATTATAGCTTAGCATTTCCATTTCTTTCTATATCATGGTTTTAAGTGTTCATAAAAATACCACAAGGTGGCATATAAAACCTCATAAAGACACTGGAATTTTTTTGGTCAAAATTTTACTATATACTTATAGAAAACCTCCCTTAAATCCAGGCAAGAGGGACCTCACTCTTGACCCTTTGCTTGAGGGCTAGGCTCTGTCCCCCTTGAGCATATGTTCCTCCCTGTAGGATGAAAAGATCACAGGGCTCAGGGATGTGCCCCTCCCCTCCTGGAGAACCTCTTCAAAGGCCTGCCTCCTAGGGGGGTGGACAGAGAGGTGAGGAGCACATCCCAAAGGCTTGGGCTGGTCAAAGGAGCTTGAATGGGGGAGAGGGGCAGCAATGGAAGGGGGAGAGTTGTTCTTGGGAGAGGATGGAGTTGAGACAAAGAACTCTCTATGACCAGCTCTCCCTGCTTTGCCACTCATTAGTGTGAAGCTTGAAGAGTCCAAGAATTCTAGGAACCTTAAGGCATATTTGCCAAGGTAGGAATAGTTTATTAGCTCAATTTATAACTTCTAAATATTTAGGTATATGGTATATTGAAATCCATTTTCACTCTTGACAGGGCCCTGCAAACATTAGAGACAAGACTATGTATATAATTTGTTATTTGTTTACATAACATCTGTATTTGGAATCTCTACGTTAGAATCCTGAGATTTCAGTAATAAAATCAGCATTTTATTTGAATAGCTTATATTCGCTATCAGGAAATAAAAATAACTTTCATCATAGGTGGCCTTTAATAGAATTTGCAAACAAAGACGAGTATGGCAGTTACTGCAGTTATATTCTAGTTTTCTTCCTTCAAGGAATATAGTAGGACTATATTAGGTGTGGCTATGTGGCTAGTTCTTTTTTTAAAACTTTGGTTTAGACTCTTTTTATAACAATTTTATTGAGATATAATTCTCATAAAATTCACCCTTTTAAAGAATACAGTTCAGTGGATCTTAGTATTTTTTCAGTTATGCATCCAGCACCATTAACTTTGGAACATTGTTATCACTACAAAAAGAAACCTGTACCCATTAGCAGTGTGTGACTAGGTTTGACCCTTGTTATGTGAGTAGGAAGGATGTGCATAATTACACACCAAGTCTTTTCACAGCTAGTGCTCAGTTCACCACATTCTCCCCTTGCCATGGTCACTGGTGTATTCCAGTACTCAGGTTCCTTCAGCCTGCATCTTGGAGTGAGGATGAAAATGGATGCTTAATGAACCAAGAGGGTGGCTAAGAAATAACACTCTGTTGTTTTAAGCCACTAAGATTTTGGGGTGGTTTGTAGACACAACATGGTGTAACCCAACATGACTAGTGCACACAGGATAAAGGTCTGTTTGATGAGAAAGTATTTAGAGGAGATAGAATTATAAAAAAAAAAAAAATGCTTAGGAATTGTAATTCTAAAATGATTCATTACTAATTACCCTGTTACAATGGAAAAAGACTTTGAGTCAGATGATCACTGAAGAAAAGTCACTTTATCTGAGCCAAGAAAAGGGCACTTGACCACTTATATTTACCAGAGAGAGTTCAGTACGACTCCATCATGAACTTTGTTCTGCTAATGGGAGCAGGATAGGTATCACTGTTTGAGACAACTATGTTTTCTTAAGGTGTTTTGGGTTTTGTTGTTGTTGTTTTTTTTTATACATCAGGTTCTTATTAGTGTTCTATTTTATACACATCAGTGTATACATGTCAATCCCAATCACCCAATTCAGCACACCACCAACCCCAACCCCTCATGGCTTTCCCCCCTTGGTGTCCATACGTTTGTTCTATCTGTGTCGCAATTTCTGCCCTGAAAAACGGTTCATCTGTACCATTTTTCTAGGTTCCAAATGCATGCGTTAATATATGATATTTGTTTTGCTCTTTCTGACTTACTTCACTCTGTATGACAGTCTCTAGATCCATCCACATCTCAAAAAATGACCCAATTTCGTTCCTTTTTATGGCTGAGTAATATTCCATTGTATATACGTACCACAACTTATTTATCCATTCGTCTGTCGATGGGCATTTAGGTTGCTTCCATGACCTGGTTATTATAAATAGTGTTGCAATGAACATTGGGGTGCATGTGTCTTTTTGAATTGTGGTTTTCTCTGGGTATATGCCGAGTAGTGAGATTGCTGGATCATACGGTAATACTATTTTCAGTTTTTTAAGGAACCTCCATACTGTTCTCCATGGTGGCTGTATCAATTTACATTCCCACCAACAGTGCAAGAGGGTTCCCTTTTCTCCACACCCTCTCCAGCATTTGTTGTTTGTAGATTTTCTGATGATGCCCATTCTAACTGGTGTGAGGTGATACCTCATAATAGTTGTTTTTCTGGGGTTTTATCTTGTTCCTTCATCTGGTACATAACCCTCTGCCTTTTCATCTTGTCTATCTGTGAATGTGGTTTTTGTTCCAGAGGCTTCAGGACTGTAGTTCTTTTTGCTTCTGCTGTCTGTCCTCTGGTGGATGAGGCTGTCTAAGAGGCTTGTGCAGGTTTCCTGATTGGAGGGACTGGTGGTGGGTAGAGCTGGCTGTTGCTCTGGTGGGCAGAGCTCAGTAAAACTTTAATCCACTTGACTGCTGATGGGTGGGGCTGGGTTCCCTCCCTGTTGGTTGTTTGGCCTGAGGCAACCCAACACTGGAGCCTACCTGGGCTCTTTGGTGGGGCTAATGGCAGACTCTGGGAGAGCTCACGCCAAGGAGTACTTCCCAGAACTTCTGCTGCCAGTGTCCTTGTCCCCACGGTGAGCCACAGCCACTGCCTGCCTCTGCAGGAGACCCTCCAACAGTAGCAGGTAGTTCTGGTTCAGTCTCCCCTGGGGCCACTGCTCCTTCCCCTGGGTCCCGATGCGCACACTACTTTGTGTGTGCCCTCTAAGGTGGAGTCTCTGTTTCCCCCTGTCCTGTCAAAGTCCTGCAATCAAATCCCACTAGCCTTCAAAGTCCGATTTTCTAGGAATTCTTCCTCCCGTTGCTGGACCCCCAGGTTGGGAAGCCTGACGTAGGGCTCAGAGCCTTCACTCTAGTGGGTGGACTTCTGTGGTAGAAGTGTTCTCCAGTCTGTGAGTCACCCACCCAGCAGTTATGGGATTTGATTTTGCTGTGATTGTGCCCCTCCTACTGTCTCATTGTGGCTTCTCCTTTGTCTCTGGATGTGGGGTATCTTTTTCTTGAGTTCCAGTGTCTTCCTATGACTGTCCAGCAGCTAGCTGTGATTCTGGTGTTCTCACAAGAGGGAGTGAAAGCACGTTCTTCTACTCTGCCATCTTGGTTCAGCTTCTGTTTTCTAAAGGTTTGTTTCTGGAATTCTACTTGGAATTCATTTGGTCTGTGGTATAAGATGGAGTCCTTGATTTCTTTCCTCCAATCACTTTTACTTTAGCCTATATTAAACATAATTTAACCTTTCTTAAATGAGTAACTGTAATACCTCACCTCAGGTTTCCATTTTCAATATCACTGTTCAGTATGGTTGATGCAAAAAATATGAGATATTCTGTAGATCTTGAGATATGCTCCATTTATTACTAATGCTACTAGAATAGTTCAGGTTCCTATTATTCATCATCACTTCAAAGTCATAACAACTAATCCTCCATGCTTTGCTTCTCTCCTCCTCTAATCAGTTCTTTACTAGTTGCCAGATTAAGCTTCCTAAATCATAGTCCTGATGACCTTTCCCTATACAAAGACCTTCAATGGGTCTCAGAAAATAAAAAATAATTTAACTATGTATTTATATTACTTTGCTAGGGCTGCTGTAACAAAGTGCCACAAACCTGGTGACTTAAACAAAAGATACTGTCTCACAGTTCTGGAGGCTACAAAGCTGAAATGAAGGTGTTGACAGAGCTGCTTCCTCCTGTGGGCTCTGAGGAAGAGTCTATTCCATGCCTCTCCTTTAGTTTCTGGTGGTTTTCTGGTAATCTCTGGCATTCCTTGGCTTGTGGATGAATCACTCCGATCTCTGCCTTCATCTTCACATGGCATTCTCCCTGACTCTATGACCAAATTTCCCCCTCTTGTAAGGGTATCAGTCATACTGGATTAGGCCCCACTCTACTTCAACATGACATCATCTTAACTAATCAATATCTGCAATAACCTTTTTTCCAAATAAGGTCACATTCTAAGGTACTAGGATTTAGAACTTCAACATGTGAATTTGGAGGGAGGGGGACACAATTCAACCCCTAACAAACAGTATTCAAAGCCCTCCACAAGGTTTCCTACTTCCCCTTCAGCTTTATCTCCCCATACCTTACCATTTCACCTTACACTGGAGGCAATGTAGACAACAAAAAGCCCTGCCTTTCTGTAAATCATTACAATACTTTCTGTCTCTGTGCATTTGTTTTCCTCTAATTTTTTGGACCCTCTCACCAAATCCTATTCATTCTTCAGGGTCTAGCTCAAAAGATCTTCTTCCATTAATAGCCTAAGTTTCCTATCCAGAAATAAACTCTTTCTTTTCTTCCTCCCTAAATATATTATTTGCACTTTTCTTATGGAACTTAGCACATAACTTGTAACTACTGTTGTACATGGCTTATATGATCTATAGTCCCTACTGGACTGTATGTCTCTCTTGGGGACAAGGCACACACAGCATTTATTTTTCCCACAGTATTCTTCAAAGTGCTTTATAACAAATATTTGTTGAGCAAAGTTATAACTATCATAGAAATTATAGTTTAAAATCTTTGATATCAGTTATTTTATAATTATTATTTACTTCTTTAAGGCTGCAGAAAAAATCTTATTAATGGATGCTTCTGACTTTAATATATACTATGGAAATGCACAAATGTTTTCAAACCAATATATAGTTTCAGATCCTAATCCTGAGCCTGTCTAACAAGGTGAACTTACCAATACACTGTAGGAGCCCATTAAACAACTCTAAATTTTTTCCTAGAATATTGTTTTTAGAAGTTCCAATAACACAGAAATAGGATTCATTTATCACATTTAATAAATATTTATTAATGCAATTCTAGGTAGTTCAAACATTTTTTAAAAGGGGGGAATATTAAAAAAAAAATTAAAACTGAAAACATGGTACCAATATCAAACAAAGTTTTGAGAGTTTTGAGCTAGAATTTAGTTTACTTCCTAAGAAGCAAGCATGCTTTGCCTGTTCTCTTTTTAGAAGAAAAAATGACATCTATGTAATATACCTCCTTTGCCTTTATACATATATATATATATATATATATATATATATGCACTGACATTCAAATGAGGCACAACTTTAGATAAATAAATAGTTATAAAATAAATCTTCAGGATTTAGTCATTAAGAGTTTGTCGAGATACTTTTTCTAAGTAACCTTTTTGAGTGGAAAAGATAAGATTCAAGGAGATATACTTTCTAAACAAGCACTTTAAATGAATTTTGGTGTTCACTAACTTAAGTACTCAAGGACTTGGTTTGAAGAGTCCAAGAGACTAAAAGTCTGCTTTTCAAGAGTACTATGATCTTCTATCAAGGGAGAGATTTTGGCATTTCTATATTCTAACAGTTCACGATCCTTGCTTGATGTCAGTAATTCACTGTCGACTACTCCAATAGTTGCATCTTCTACCAGAATATTTGCTTGGTATGCTCCAACTGAAATTTCAGGCATTCCAATGTAGTCATGATCTGCCACTACTGAACCTTGTAAGAGACAAAGACTGTCTGAAAGAAGAAACATGTTTACCTTTTAGAATTATAATTAAATCACTTTAAAATTAAATAATGTTAAATGAGGAACAAAACTCCAAGTAATACAAATTAACTATCAAGATTAATTTCTGGTGGGTTCTCGTATCTACTAAATAAATATGTCAAAGAATGAATAAAATGACATATGAATTTGACAGTGCATACATACAGAATTCAGGAAAGATCAAGGATTTTAAAAGAGCCAAACTTTTTTTTTCCAATTAAAAAAAAAGGAATAATATAAAGGATTTTTTTTTTTTTTACAGGATTTTAAAAAAATTTCATTGGGGTATAGTTGATTTACAATGTTGTGTTAGTTTCAGGTGTACAGCAAAGTGAATCTGTTATACATACACATATATCCACTCTTTTTTGGATTCTTTTCCCATTTGGCCATTACAGAGTATTCTCTTGACCTGTGTTTGGTAGGTGTGGGTGGAGGGGGTGGTAGGTGTGGGTGGAGGGGGTGGTAGGTGTGGGTGAGGGGCTGAGAATCATGGTATAGATTAAAAACAAAAGTTATAAAACTGTATTTTTGATGTTGATGATATTCTTAATATACTTCTGCAAAGCATTTCTGGGTGAACTAACGGAGTCTCGAAAGATGTTTTAACAAATGGAACTGTTAAATCCTTACATTTACAAATTTAGATAATTCTCTGGTCTTTATAGAATCCATATTAGGGCAATAATATTAAATTGTCACAATATGAAATGATAAACTAAAATGAAGATTAAGTTCCTAGAATCAGGCTTATATAATAGGAATGTGAAAGTAGGCAGGCTACAACGAATTAGATTAAAAAGCTTAGCTTACTTAAGCCTAATTTAATATTAAAATGCTCATGACCTTTTAAGGTGTAGCTAAATCCATACTAAAATGTGACAAGGAATCTTCCCTGTCAGCATTTCATTCTATTTTGAGCAAATTTATCATCACTATCAGGAAAAAAATGCTTAAAATGAAAAACACATGGCAAAGTAGCATTATCTTTATAAATAAAGGTTAATTATATAAAAGAATTTCTCCCTACATAATATTTTAATTCATTACAACAAAGAACTATTCCACCGCTGCTGATTAACTTCCTGGACCCCTGCCTTCTCTTTCTGGATTTTCTCCCAAAACATTAACAGATTCTCTTAAAGATTTTAATACCTTAAAGAATCCTCAAATTTTAAGTTCAATAAATAGCAAAAGGAACATTAATTATCCATTTAGATTAGAGATCAGTGAAAGTTTCTCAGAGCAGATAAATTTGTTAATATATCCCAGAACATGATTCCACCCTACCCATCCTCATACTAATATGTGAAAAGCTAACTGAATCTATTCCAACCCTATAAGTTACACATTTATGAACTTTAAATTTACAAACATCAAAAGGTCAAACAGGACTTCCCTCGTGGCGCAGTGGTTAAGAATCCGCCTGCCAATGCAGGGGACATGGGTTCAAGCCCTGGTCTGGGAACATCCCACATGCCGCAGAGCAACTAAGCCCATGTGCCAAAACTACTGAGCCTGCACTCTAGAGCCTGTGAGCCACAACTACGCGCGCCTAGAGCCCATGCTCCACAACAAGAAAAGCCACCGCAATGAGAAGCCCGCGCACTGCAACAGCGTAGTCCCCGCTCGCTGCAACTAAAAGAAAGCCCTCACACAGCAACAAAGACCCAACGCAGCCAAAATAAATAAATAAACAAATAAATAAACTTAAAAAAAGAATATTAAAAAAAAAAATCAAAGCTATGCTCTCTCCCAACAGATAGCATAAGTAGACTTGGGCTTGTATGGACATTTAGTTTTGCCCATTTACTTCTTCATTAGGCAAAGTGTAGTTGGTATTTTAGTTTTGAGAGGCTTTCTAAGTTTACCCCCACCAATTCTTATTAATGCAAAAGTAGTAATTAGATTGAAAATGTTGTTAAGAAGATATACATACTTATGATGGAAATAAAAGTATGGGTCATTGAAGGTGATAAGAAAATGATTTTTGTATGTTAGTAGGGGATGTATTGCTGAACAAGAGAACAAGTCTGAAAGATACAAAAATCATGCAACCCATGAGAAGTGCTATGCCCAAGAGTAGCAGGAAAGAAGAAAAAATGATCAGTGAAATTGAAACACTTTTAGAATGTGTTGCTAGAGCGTCAACATCAAAGTCTGCTATTAGCTTGTTAATACTAAAGAAAGATAGGTTGTAATTTAAAAGAGAACTTAAAAAGGTTAGATATGGTAAAAATGTTGCTGATGAAATTTTTCTAATAAGCCATGAAGAATTTCATAAGTTCAGGGTACACTGATGCAATGTATTAGTGACAGCAGCTACAATATAGCATTTAAAGTATTTCCAAATTGGATCTTTGCAGAGATCTTTGATGAAGGAAGTTTTCTGTCTCAAAAATTTTTTTGCATACAGAAAGCAGGTCTATTGTAGTAAAATAT
This sequence comes from Neophocaena asiaeorientalis asiaeorientalis, assembly GCF_003031525.2. NCBI lineage: Eukaryota > Metazoa > Chordata > Mammalia > Artiodactyla > Phocoenidae > Neophocaena > Neophocaena asiaeorientalis. The sequence continues at coordinate 2,588,818 of NW_020172676.1, forward strand.
GTCCAGTAAACATGTATCAACAGGGAAACTATGGATAGATGTAAAGCTCTTAGAAGTTATCACTTTGATTTCCTGCAAATGCATTCAAAGACCTTGAGCGTAAGCACCTCCTAATTACAGTAGACTTAGAAACAAATGGACTTTACCAACCTCACCTGTTTGTAAGAGGACAGCTTCTATATGAAAGTAACCAATATATATCTGAATATAAATACACACACACACATTTTCTTTTAAATAAACTTTAAAGTAACTTAGTGTGATAAAACTGTAGAGAATAAAGATTATACTCAGCAAATTCTACACAAATCACTCTATATGCAATTGAAAACTACTCTGGAGATTTCAAGCCTTCTTTGTGTAGGAAAAAACAAAATTCTCATTCATTCATAAAGGTCAAATATGTTTCAATTCCTACTATGTTCTACATCTAGTGGACCCAAGAGAAATGCTCTTTAACTTTGAAAAAGATTACCAAAGACTTACCAGAAAGAGATTTTTGAGGCCTTACATACATGTTGAAATAATCTATCTTAGATAGATAATAAATAATGCTATCTTAGATATATTGGGTAACTATAAAATATATTATTAAAATTTTTTTCACCTACTTTTTAAACATGGTTACTAGAAATTTTTAAATTATATATTACATAGTTTTTGCATTACATATCCATTGGACAGTACTGATCTAGAACAGTTCTGAGTTAGGGATATAGAAAAGAACAAGATAAGTTTTTGCACCCAAGATAAAAAGACAGAGAAATAAACAAACAAAACCATATTACAGGACTTTTCTACTCAGTCACATTACACGATAGAATTTAATTATTTTAATTTTCTCATTCTATTTATTTAGTTACTATTATGACATGTTTGATGAAAGCATTATTTCAGTTTTGACTGGACTGAATACTTAAGTCTTTAGTTTCTTAGAAGCAGAGGTATTTTCAAGACATTTCAGGAAGGTGTTATCAGCAGTTTTGACACACTTTTTCTTATTTAGTTTTAAGGAGAAAAAAAATGAGATTAAGAGTATTAAAATTTCCCTAGGGAGAAAAATAAGTTAAAACCAAAGCCTCAGAAAGTCTGAGTGATTGGATTAATCTATTTTTTCAAATAGAAAGAAAAGTACAAGGTTTCAGAATAAGTAATTTTCTTATTGTGAAGTGAGGTGTCTTGACTAATCCTATACATGGCCTGATATCCTAAAACTATTACAAATGTATTGCTATACTAGTACATGTTTTCTTATGATAAAATAACAAATAACTACAATTTGATACATACCACATAATTGTCATAACAGATAACCAATACTAACACAGAGAACTGAATGACTTTTAATTTTGAGATTACATAATTAGAGGCCAAAGGGAGGTGCTTTGCTAAAACTACAGTTGGCTCTCCATATCCCAAGGTTCGCATCCATGGATGTGCAGGTGGGGTAGGGGATAAAGGTTGGGGGTACTGTACTATGCCATTTTATGTAAGGGACCTGAGCATGAGTGGATTTTGGTATCCACAGGGCTCCTGGAACTGATCCCCTGTGGATACCAACTGATGACTGTGTATTAATAATAAAGTCAAGCTCATGGGCTTGATACTAATATAGGGACTAAGCTTTATTTTGTTTTGCGAATGTAGACCATAATTGTGGTAGGCACAATAATGGACCCCTAAAGATAGCCATGTACTAATTCATGAAACTTGTGATTATGTTACCTTACATGGCAAAGGAGAATTAGGGTAGTGATAGAATTATGGTTGCTACCCAACCAACCTTGAAACAGGGAGATTATCCTGGATTATGAGGATGGGCCCAAGGATAAGAGTCCTTAAATGTGGAAGGGGAAGGAAGAATAGGAGGATGGAGTGATGTAATGTGAGAAGAACTCTACCCCCACTGATGGCTTTTAAGATAGAGGAAGAGGACCACAGCCAAGCAATGGGAACAGCCTCTAGAAGGTGGAAAATGCACAGAAACACCATCTTCTTGAGCCTCCAGAAAGGAACACAGCCCTGCCAATGCCTCAATTTTAGCCCAGTGAGACCTACATTGGATTTCTAAGTATAGAACTGTAAGATAATAAACTTGTGTTGTTCTAAGCCACTAAATTTGTGGTAAATTGTCATGGCAGCAATAGGAAACTTATAAAAGAATAAAAACCATTTCACAAATTGTGAAGGGCAATCATACCAAAGCCTTTAGGGGAGGCAGACGCAAACTGATCACAATAATTCCCACTCAAAACAAAACTACTCAAAATCTATGTCAGATAGAATAATGGGTCAATAACATTTTTCCTTTCAAAGGGAAACATTACGATTATGAAGAGACACTATGGTATGTCAAAAAATTTCTTGTTAAAATACTTAGTCTTGAAAAGGTGCCTGGCACTGAACTAGACAAAAAGGCAAATAGGCCTACTTAAAATAGCAATGTCAACCTAGTACTGAATGTGCTCCCTCAACATTATGTTCTAGATAAGAATGGATAAGTTCGCAACGGAAGCATATCTGCTTTGTACAGTGAACTTAAATACAGCTATGAAATCTCAATGCTGGTAAGAGAAACAATGCAGACAAATTCATAGTTCTTTTGGCTCTACCTTGTTCAAATTTATGTCAAAAGAATGGGATGACTATTCAAAGACATTCTGTTTGGTTTAAATTCAGTTCAAAGACTCTTTAAAATCAGCTTTTGAGGTGAAGATTTTCAGTAAAATATGTGATAGAAATCACATTTATTTTGAATTTTCTACAAATAGGAGAAACAGACAAAAACGGACCAAAGAGTAAATAAGAACCAGACTCTAGGATAGCTAGATTAGTACTTCCTTTGATTAATAAGAAAAAACAACTTTACCCATTAATCTCAGGTTCCTTATATGTATACACTAGTTAATACTGCAATTTCCTTTGTATTACTGGAAGAATAATCTGCAGAGAATTCAAGCATGAGGCAATAATTGTACTGCCTCAGTTTAGAAATTGTTCTATTCAATTGGATTCCGAAATATTCAGCAGTAGCAAAATGTTAGGTCTCCTTAAGAAATTCTTCGGCAAGAGCAAATTGCAAAATGTTGAAACAGATCCTGATGCAGCAACATTTTAAGCAGAAATTTTGTATTAATTAAGGAAGGTTAACACATTAGAAGGAAGCAAGTCCTGAACAACAAAGATTAAGGGGAAAATCAAAAGAAGAAGAAAGGACAACATGCACCTGTATAATCTTTTGTTCCTACTTAACTTGCAGAAGGGAGAAATCATAAAGGGCAGCTTAGAACTAAGAGGAGGCACAAGGAATAAAAGTGCTTATGTTCTAACAACGAGAATGAAGGTACTGTGAGCTTTCTGAATTGGAACAGTCCAAGCTAAGTTTACTACTAGAGCAAATGGTTCTGCCATAAGCAGAAAGGAAGGTACTCAGAGCTTCTAACAAGAGAGTTGTGACCCAGATCAGAAACAGAGTTGAGCTATTACAAAGCAGCCCCAAGGGCTTCATATCCTAAGAAAGAGGGTTATCTATTATCATAATTTTTGTAATTATTATTTACTTAAGCCTGTTAAATACCTCAGTTGTTTATATTGTTTAAAATTGTACTAAATTGTATCTTCCTTAACTGCTACTCAGATTCAAATAATATTGATGCTTTATCTTTCTTTATAGAATAAACAAAATTAACTAGCTAAGGTACCAATTCACTCCCTCTAAGTTATCCACTCCAAAGAAACTCTAAGGAGCACATAAAAGAGGACATAAAGTGGGACTTAATCTGAAAGCCATGTCATTTAGCTCCACTCTATGAAAGAAAGGGTTCGAGAAGATCAGGATATCTTGACTATTCATAATCACATTTTGAGGCAAGTATTACCTTGTCCAGTGTGCTATTTACCTCTTATTATAATGGCACTTTATAGCATTCTGAGTATCTCCCACTCTCACCCTCCCCTGCATCCACCATGACTGTGACTAAGATGCAACATTAAAAATTAATCACATTTTAAAATGTCCCCTAATATTTATCTCACAACAGAATTCTAGACAGTATGTTTGTTTTTGGCATTATTTACCTTATTTACTATCATTTCATAGTAAAAGTGACAAAATATTCTGAAAGTGAAAATAATGAAGATATAATTCTTCCTTCTGTGAAACACGTTCAGTGTCTCCCACATGAACTGTGGGAAAGTGTGTGAAAAGTACACTAGAAATCAAGATAAAATCTCTTACAAACCTGACAGTTCCAGAAGACACATGCTTATAAAAAAGACTACCTGGGCTCCAATACTGTACAAAATTTTATAAAAATGAGAAGGGAAAAGAAAAACTAACCAAAGGAGGGTGTGGGGCGGGGGAGATTTCTTATATTTTTAACTTCTCTCTTCATTCAAAGAAAGTAAAAATGTAGAGAAGTGACAGATATTTACCTTGTTCACTGGATTCTCTTACATAGGGCTTGAGGTGGGACATTTTGATGGGTCTTTTAAGTCTTGTCCCAGTGTTGTCTCTCAGAACAGCACATCCATTTTCTGTAATATAGTCTATGACACAAGGACCAACCCATTCAGATTGGAAACGACCATCCTTCCACCAGTTTTTCCTTTGTCTTAAAACTTCATGACCCACTTTTAGTTGAAATGGATTTAATTGCTTTGGTTTCTTTTTAACAATGATTTTGCTTTTATTTAGTTCATCAAAACTGTTGTTCTCCATCTGCAAGTGTAAAAACAAAAAAAAGAACAAAGGGATGAAAGAGCTAGAGTTTCTTGAAGGTATATACAGATAATATTATAATAAAAAGATTACTTATTGAGATGCTACTGAAAGCTAGGCAAGAATCCCACTTAATTTTTTAAAACAATATTTCAAAGTCAGTATTATTACCTCAACTTTATAAAGAAAATAAAGTAATATGAGATAAAGTAATATGCCCAAGTTAAACAACTAGAAAGCAAAACCAGGGATTTGAATTCAGCTCTACCTTGATTCCAAAACACAGTTTTCCTAGTAATGTCTCTCAGAATTTCATAGCTAATAAACATACTGTTTAATCAAAACATGCAGAATTCAATGGAAAAAATTTGGTTTTAGGGTATATCATAGGTATGTGAGTGTATGCTGAAATTTTAAAAAAATCACTTTATAGATTTTTATAGAGTTTTTTCTATTAGATAGAATCACCTGGCCTGCTGAAGTTGTCTTATTCTCCATTATTTTATCAGCTTCTTTAATTGCACCTAGAATTCTGGCAAACATACTTGTATTATTACCATCCACTTCACGAAGAATATCTGAAGTCTCAGGCATGTAAAGATTTCTATTAAACATCTGAAAATACGGTGTATTTTTAGTAGGTTCCTATTAAGAAAAATAAACAACAATTTGTAATAAAACATTTATGTAGCCAAGAAGTAGTCATAATTCACAAGTATAGATTATAAAAAGGTACCTACCGAGTGAGTAACATTGAAGGCAAACGAAACAGCTGCTAGGTGATCATCCCAGTTGTTTGGGTAGTCAGCACAGTGTTTGGAAAGAAATGTTTTGATTGTGCTAGGTGTACTTACAGTTGGATTAATAGTTTGGGAGGCATGAGAAATTACAGTTTGCTTTGTACCAAACAATTCACACAGTTCTACATTGATCTGAAAAATATATAAAAAACAAAGCTGATTTTAAAATCTGTATTTTATTTTTCCCTGGATTGAAAGGTTGCAAAAGAATTTGAATCTTGCCTTTTCCTTGACCGTAGCCAGTCTTTATGAAAACATACATATTTTGTTTAAAAGAGTAACTACCATTTATTGAGTCCTTACTATGTGCTGATGCTTTACATTACAGTCATTATACATGACAAAAACCTTATGAGATATTAACCCCATTTTAAAGATAAGAAGCTGAAGCTCTGGGAGGTTAAGTGCCTTGCCAGACACACATACAGCAAGGAAATGGAAGAACAGAATTTAACACTAACTCTGAGTTCAGATAACATTTTAATTCAGTAGACAGTTTCTCAAACACAGTTAACATAATTCACTTGACAGCTACATGACCTTGGCCAAATCACCAAACCTCTGTGTACTCAGTTTCTTCATCTGTAAAATGAGGAAAATCCTACCCACGACTCTCCTGAGGATTAAATGAATAAATGTTTATAAGGCACTTAAAACAGTGCTTGGCAAGTAGTAAGCACTTTATAACTCTTAATGTTACTATTATTTTTGTTGTTATATTTATTATGGGCAGGGCCTAATAAGTCAAAATGAGTTTAGAAAACTTCTAAGAATAAGGCTGTTAACTTATTTTTCCTACCTTATTTATACCTCAAACTATTTTTTCTTATTATTTTTAGTTGGGGTAGTCAGATAGTATTGATATAGTAGTGGGGTAGTGATATAGTTCTGGCCAAAAAGATTTAAGTGAAAGTTGTTGGGCAGACTCAGCTAGTTCTAGCTTTCTTTGCCCATTAACCTCCCCCTTCTTTCTGCCAGAAATGTAGATTTGTGGCATGCCATATTGTAAGCATAAGATTGAGAGTCACATCTCAAAGATGGTGGAACAGAATGCTAGAAGCATGGGTTCCCAATGACATTCAGAGTTACCCTTCCAACACTGGAGAGCCTGGCTTTCTTTTCCCTAAGTATAAAATAAACTCCTATTGGAGTTTATATATTGGAGGGAAGAGAAGGGTTCTCTGTTACTCGCAGTGGAATACAATTCCCACCTAATATATATACTAATTAAGGCCGTCTTTTTTTTTTTTAACATCTTTATTGGAGTATAATTGCTTTACAATAGTGTGGTAGTTTCTGCTTTATCACAAAGTGAATCAGCTATACATATACATATATCCCCATATCTCCTCCCTCTTGCATCTCCCTCTCACCCTCCCTATCCCACCCCTCTAGGTGGTCACAAAGCCCAGAGATGTTCTCCCTGTGCTATGTGACTGCTTCCCACTAGCTATCTATTTCACATTTGGTAGTATATATTAGTCTGTGCCACTCTCTCACTTCGTCCCAGCTTACCCTTCCCCCTCCCCGTGACCTCAAGTCCATTCTCTACATCTGTGTCATTATTCCTGTCCTTTCCCTAGGTTCTTCATAACCATTTTATTTTTTTTTAGATTCTATATATATGTGTTAGTATACGGTATGTTTTTCTTTCTGACTTCACTCTGTATGAGAGACTCTAGGTCCATCCACCTCACTACAAATAACTCAATTTTGTTTCTTTTTATGGCTGAGTAATATTCCATTGTATATGTGTTAGGCCACCTCCTTTTAAATCAAAAGTAATCTAAAAGAAATCCCAGAAAATAGGTATTATTTGGGTCAGCCTCAATCTGAGGTCATAATTAATGGTTTTAAAAATGACTGACTTTTGGAAAAGGCTTCAACTTGAAGAGGTTGCCTAGAACTGATCCAGTGAATCCATTTGTGAGATGCCACCTAGATATCCTTACCCCAAGAGCCTTTTTTTCTCCCCATCAAACCAGACATTCCATTAGTGGTCACAATTTTAGTTTTCCATAAGACATATTTTTAAAATTAAAGAAATAATTTTTCCTTTACAAATGTTAATTCTCTTTTCTTCACAGGTTTATAAAAAGGTCTTTGTGTATTTTATTGAAACAATTTAGCAAATACTCAAATGCTCTAAGCTGGGCTTCCCTGGTGGCGCAGTGGTTGAGAGTCCGACTGCCGATGTAGGGGACGCGGGTTCGTGCCCCGGTGCGGGAGGATCCCACATGCTGCGGAGCGGCTGGGCCCGTGAGCCATGGCCGCTGAGCCTGCGCGTCCGGAGCCTGTGCTCCGCAGCGGGAGAGGCCGCGGCAGTGAGAGGCCCGCGTACCGCCAAAAAAAAAAAAAAAATTGCTCTAAGCTATGTGAGAAACATCTGTACTTTCATCAACTTTATAATAAACCTCCCACATTGTGTATAATGTTCTAAATCTTATTTCAATACTTTAGCAGTGTTTCCTATGTCAGTATATGCTGACAAAAAAACCCATTTTATTTTGTCACAATTATGCCTGCTGTATAATATTTAAGCCATTTAAATCACAGCAAAAAGAACAAATTTTCTTAATCACATGGGATTTTTAGTTTTTTTGTTAAACCTCATAAAAGAGGCTTATAAACATTTATTGTTACTTTTGGTAAAATTTTCAAAGTCTTGGATTATCATATGACTATTTTTTTACTTTTAAAATTAATTTTTATTGGAGTATGGTTGCTTTACAATGTTGTGTTAGCCTCCACTGCACAACAAAATGAATCAGCCATACACATACAGATATCCCCTCTCTATTGGACTTCCCTCCCATATAGGTTATCACAGTGCATTAGGTAGAGTTCTCTGTGCTACACAGTATGTTCCCATCAGTTGTCTATTTTATACGTAGTACCAATAATGTATATATCATATGACTTTAAACATGACTGGAAAGACTGCTGGTGATTCATAATGGTTTCATATTGTCATTACCTAGTATCTTGAAGTACTATATGCATTTAGGATGAGGCTTTTCATTAATAAAGGTGAAAGTAAGACAATATTTCAAATAGATTTCTTGATAATTTTGAATATTGGTGGCCAATTTCCTATCAGATCCGATTAGTCCACATTTATTTTTATATCATTAATGTATCTGTGAAAGAGCTAGTACTAGAAGTTACTTGTGTCAGCTCTATCATTTTCCTGTGGTTGAAAGGTGATTGAATTATTATTCGTATGATCTTGTTTCACTGCAAGAAAATTAAGCCACCTAGTTATTCTATGAAGGGTAGTTTGGCAAAAACTGGACAATATCCATAAATTTAATTACTGCTGCTAAAGCAAAAGAATGAGTGAGGGAACCACTATGGACTCCCACATGTTGCAGATTCTCACTTTTCTCCCAAGATACCTTCCTGTACCAGGTGCGACACACAATCATCTGCTTTGTTGATTCAGGATGCTATTATGAATCTCTATATATTATTAGTAAAAGCTTCATTTCTTTCTTATTAGATAAAAATTATAAACAAAAGTTCCAATATTGTCATCCTACAAACTAGATTGTCTTGCACACCCCATTTTGCAGACCACTGCTATGTCAGTCAAGGTACGCAATATTATACTGCAGTTACAAAACACATTCAAGGCTCAGTGGTTTAACTCAAAAATTTTACTACTTGCTCAGACAAGGTCAGCTGTAGGTCAGGGTGTCTCTCCGAAGCACCTAGGTGCCTCAGAAATCCTGGATGAGAGAAAATCCACTACCCTTTAGGGTAATATCTGAAATATGCAATTAATTCTCCAGAGACAGAATAAGACTGGGAGAAGGAAGAATTGAGGATGAAGTTTTCAATACCTCAGGCTGAAAGGGGCACACATTCATCCATTCAACTTCTTTGCCCAGATGTGTTACTTGGGTTTGCCCACCTGAAAGAGGCTAGGACAGTTGTCTATGTTTGGAAGGCTAGGAGAACTAGTTATTGCCAAGCACTAGTAATTTATATCACAAAACAACAGATGATTATGTATATTTTAATCACTAATAGTTATAAAAACAACATAATGATAACATAAACTGAAAAGTTAAAGGAAAAAACCTATAATCTCATTACTCTTAAAAACTCCATGGTTAACCATATAAATTTTTATTTTAGTTTCTTTACATCTATTTTTTACATAGTTATCTGTGTAAAATATGTATACATAATATATGTAATAAAATCTTTTACCCAGAGTTTTAACTGAACATGTTTTAATCAGTGCCCATGTTATTTCCTTTTCTTTGTAAACATTTTTAATGACTACAAAATATTTCATCATGTGGCTTGACATTTTTCTGAAACACTTTGGATATTTAGGTCATTTCCTGTTTCTCGTTAATATACATAGCATTGTGGTAAATAATATCATAAAAGAGCTATTTTTCTATACTTTGGATAATCGCCTTAGAATTCTTAGAAATAGGATCGTTCACCAAGGTGTATATATATATATATATATACACACACACACATGGCTCTTACTGGACCTTTGGCACACTGCTTTACAAGAGTTAGTTTCAAGTTGCTATACTACCTGTAATGTAAGGCTATATTATTTTATCTGTAGTCTATTTGGTATTTTTGGTATTACTACTATTTTTCTTGATTTAGATAAACAAAAAATGGTCTTAATTTGCATTACTCATTACTATTAGGTTTGAACATTTTTCCATATTTATTATTTCTATTCCCTCTTGTGAATTACGTTTCTGCCATTGACTAAATTTTTTAATTTGTTTGAATCTTTTATAATAAAGGCATTAGCCCTTTCCTTCATGAATGTGCTTTATTTTTGTTGGTCTATTTCTTGGCCTGTATGTTTTGGTGATTTTACCACATATAAATTTCTAATTTTTAAACAGCCAAAGTTGGTGATTTTTTCCATTGAAATTTATGCCACTATTCCCTAAGCTTGGAAAGTTAACTCAGTCTCTAGAGATTGAAAAAAAAAAAGTCTATTGTATTTTTTTGTTTCAATTAAAAAAACCAAAAATTTTAATTTACCTGAAAACAATTTTGGTATGCAGTAATTCTAAAATCATATTATAGAAATAACTAGAAATAATTAGAAAATTGTTATCTATGCTGTTAATTAAGTTAAATTTATTAAATAATCCTTCCCTAACTCCACTCATTTATGATACCAGCTCTATCATTTTAAACATGGTTATTAAACTCTGTGCCAAAGGGCCTCCTTAATATCTGTTGGACACCTTGAAAACTACTAGCTTAATGTAGTTTATGGTTTCAACATTAGATCAGACTACATTCCTTTTGATGATGTTGTATCTTTACAGAACTGTTTTTTGACAGGTGCTATGACGAAAAGCAATAACTGTTAAAAATCAATGCAAAACAGGAAATGAGGATGGCAGTGTCCAAACTGATTCCAAAGTTTGAAAAGCTTGGCAGTGGTAAACAGGTATACACATCCCATTAGTAACTAACTGTGGTTATTTAAGAATGAAATGAAAATGAAATGAAATGAAATGAAAATATTATTTCTTTCAATTTATGACTACTATTTTTTTAAATGGCTAAGTGGTTAGGATATAAATACTAAGTTGTTTGGACCTGTGCAGAAAAAGAGTTAACATAGCAGAACTAAGGCTGCTATCCTGTGAAAGTCCTGCTTACAAAGTTGGCCCTTGGCTGGTGTCTAGGACCTTGGATTTTGTGTGGGTTTCCACCATTCCCTAACTGATTAAGGGTGGCTCACAGTGCCTAAACTGTTTATACAATCAAGGTGGCTTATGCTGAACACCTTCTTTCTTTTGAGAATCTATAATTTTTGGTGCTTATGTGATCAGCTCCCAGTAAAAATCCTAGGCACTGAGTCTCTAGTGAGCCTCCCTGGTAGACAACAATTTACATGGGTTGCTACAACTCTGCAGGGAGAACTGAGCATGTCCTGTGTGATTACAGTGGGAGAGGATGTCTTAGAAGCTTGTTCCTAGTTTCCCCTGGACTTATCCCCATGAGCCTTTTGTCTGCTGATTTTGCTTTGTATCCTTTAGTTATAATAAATCTTAGCCATAGTATGACCATCTGCTGAGTCCTCCTAGTGAATTATAAAACCTGGAGATAACCTTAGGGACCCCGTGGCACAAGCTCTAACTATTTGATAAGTATCATTTTAGGTATTTCTTTTGGACTGAGATATCAAAGGTGCCGTGAACCTAGACAGTCTGGTTATTTTCTTACACCAGTACCCTGTCAATTATAAAAATTTAATAATATGCCTTAAGTATAGTAGTTATATTCCTTTTTTAGAATTTTTGTATGTATTCCTGTCCGCTTATTCTTTCAGGTTAACTTTAATCCGGATAAAGGCCAGGGCAAGGGAAAATGCTCCCTCCTTTTTAATGCTGATTAGAAATACATTAACATATAAATTAATTTTGATTTGGGAAAAATTGGTATCATTCAATATTGAATATTCTCATTCACGAGCATGACTGTATTTCTCCATTTAGTCAATTCTCCCTCTACGTATCAATCACAGAATTTTTAAGCTAGAAGCAAAAAAAGACTCTTTGGTCCAACCTCCTCATTTTAGTTTGAAGAAAACGAAAGACAGGTTTACAATTACTTAGTGGCACAGTAACTATTAAAATCCTTAATTTCCAGTCCAACTACCTTTGTACTATACAATATTAAACCTCTATATCTGTAGGAATTTATCTAAACTTATTAAGTACCATATAAGTTGCGCTGCTCACTGAAAAGTGAGTAAAATATGCTCCTAGATCTAAGTAGTTTGTCTTACCTGATGAATGAACTCATCTCTTTGGTCCATTATTATTTTCTGAGGAGGTCCATATAAGAAAAATATATTGATAATAGCTTTAGAAATTTCTGATGCTGAAACATCACAAAGAGGCAAAATCACAACCCATTTTGTGAACAAATCTGTCATGATTATAGCATATACATGACTTCTGCTGCTTGTATGAAAAGGGCCCATCAGATCAACAGTAACTATACTCCATGGATTCTCCACTTTGAGAAGGTGCTGTTTAGGTGCTAGAATAACCGTATTTTTTGCCACTTGGCAATGCTGACAAGCATATACCTATAAAACAGGCATACAATAAAGAAAAGGTATACAAATGTTAATATATTCAATATAATAAAAGCAGTCTTATAAATCTGAACTTTGAAATGGTTGACAGGTACTTTGTGTTTTGAAGGAGAAACTTTTGGACTATTCTCATAATAAAATAAAACCTATTCAGAATATAAGCAAATATTACTTGCTACTACTATTCAATGACTGCCTTAAGGGTTTTTATTCACATGGAACATAATTCTGGTTTACAATCAATAAATATTTATTAAATTAATAGATCTTAAAACATGTTTTGCTATAATTTTAAATCAATATGTGAGTATATAATTTCTATAAGCAAAAAATTTTTTCTTTTAAAGTTATCACTCTACTAAATTCATTCATTCATGTATGCAATAATATTCATTAAAATATAACTTTATTCAAACAATATTTATAGATGCCAGAAATTCCGCTAGGTCCTGGAAAAAGAGAATGAACAAAAACAAAGCCCATGCTGTCATGGAGCTTTCATTTGTGTGAGATGAGATCAATTGATCAACATATGGATGGTGCTGTTCAACATATTTCTGGAATTACACTTCGGAAACTACTTTCAAACCAAGTCCTGAACAAAATTTTTAAACCAATCTTTTTGCATTATAGTTACTTTTGATCAAAATTTTTATTTTCTAGCTTTTCTAACTTAAACTAATTCTCATCACAAATAACCTTATTTCCCAAAATCATTTTTCAAATGATAAAGATGTGACAAAGATTTCATTGAATGTCTGTAAAGGAATGTGTGGCAGGTTCTAAAGGCAAATACAAAAACTGAGGTCTTTGGAATACCTGCACAGACTCACAAATGATACTTAGTTAAATTAAATGTTGGGTTAATTCTTTATGCCTGAAATGACAGTCTTTTTAATGCACTATTACGATTATTAAAGGGTTCTCACATACATACTAAGGAATTTCTATCATTTGCTATATGGAGCACACTAGAAAGAGTAGGGATCAATTGACCTAGCAGCAAGAATCCCAGAACTCCTAGGTGAATTTTCTATTAGAAGAAGTTGAGGTCCTAATGGGTTATAAAGTTACAAAACTCAGACTAATTTCATTATCTTCACAACTTGATTTTGCAATTAGTTGGTTTGGTGTTTCTGCCATATTTGCCATTTTCTATGTCAAGACAATATAGGGACAAAAGAGGAGACACACATGGGGCCTGACTTATAATGAACATATTCTCCTCTCAAGAAAAGATTGTATGACTGCCATCAAAGAGGTAATGATTAATTTTTGGTCAAAGAAATTTCAGCCCCATTTAAATTCTGCCTACACAAGATAGTTCAATGATGAAAATCTGGTTCTAGATAATCTATCTAAACAGAGTATTTTCAAATATTTAAATAATGCTTTGTTCTAGTTCAAATTATATTTTAGTGCTTTTAAAGAAGATTTTTGAAGGGAAATAAAACTCCCTTTAAATGTTTTGCAGAAAAACTACCCAGACAAAAAGTACTTAATGAGAAGTGATATCTAGAGTTAATCTGGAGCAAACACGAATTTTGGATATATACTACAAAGACATTATTCAAAATATTCTAAATACATAAGCCATACCCACTGTTTGACATCATTGGTCACAGAAGTCCAATAGTAGCTGGATTCCACTAGAGTAAGCGTTCTGGATATGCCATGATGGGCTCCAGTGTCATTTTCATGGCATTCTCTTAGAACTTTCTTTTTTTCTTCTTCTGAAACAATTACCAAACGATTTTGTTTTCTGTCTTTTCCGACATAAAACAGCTTTTTTTCTGAAATAAAAAAATACCAAAAAGATATAACTGAAATTTTTAGATATCTATATAGTTTTAAGATAATCATAGCCTTATCTTCAAACCATGAGGTTGTTTTTGTTAAATCCTTTTCCCTCTAATATAGAATATTTGTGATGAAACTACTATACAATCTGAAAGGTCCTCAGCTGTTACACTTACTAATAGATATGTAGAACTAGCTGCTATAGTTTTGTAGCTATCAACACAAGTAGGGCTAGCTTGTTCACCAAAGCACATGATAAATATGGGAGTATAAAATTATCTTTCTATGGGAGTAATCAACCTAGAAAAATACTTGCAGCAGGCACCTCCTAAAAAAGGCAGGAATTAGCAAATAAATTATGTACAGATAAGCAACTTCTGGAATAGAATTTTCCAAAATAGCATTTCATCATAGCTGTATTTTTGTAAGCAACTACCTCTCTTAAGTTTTTCAGGATTTGGGTAGGAAATAGGGTTCATAAAGCCAAGAAAGTTGGCAAACCTTAATCCTCAGGGCAGTTGTTTTCCTTTGGAGACACCTGGAAAGAGTCTACGGCTGGGAAGTAATCAGGGCAGGAAGAGAATAGCCAATTCTCCAGTGTGGATGAGTAGCTATTCAAACTCCAAAATACACCAGTAAGCTATTAGTGTGCTTAATTAAGCACATGCTGAGTGGAACATTCCTTACTTGAATTAGAAAGTAAGCAACTTAAGGGCAGGAGTTATCTATCTTATTCATCAACATGTTCCCAAGGCCTAAAATGTGACTGGCACACAGTAGGAACTCAGTAAACATTTGTTGCATAAATGATTAAATAAATGAATGAATGAATCCTCTTTAGTCTAAGATGTAACAGGTATGCCTGTTCTTAAGCTTAAGGGAGTTACTGGAAGGGGTGTACACAGGGAAAAATAAGCAGGTATTTATTTATTATCTTAGAATTTTCTTGACCTGCTTTGAGAAAAGCCTGATTCTGTACCTACAGGCAAAATTCCCATTAATAGTACCAACATTCATTTAGTCATCTGGTGATTTTATGTCTTTGCTTATCTCATCCCAAACTTCTCTTCCCCTTTGGAGGAGGAGGAGAAAGAGGGGAAAATTATCATAATCTTTCAAGATAAATATTCTACTGTCTTTCAAATATTTAATTCATTCAGGGGGATTAGGAGTTCAAAAATAAATATGATCCTGAGACTATTTAATGGCACCGAGAGGGAGGAACCACAGAAATAAGTAGAGTAAATAAGTTAACTTTGTCAACATTTTCATATTAGGCATCAAATAAGTTCTTCATTGAGAGTGACACGAGTGCTTACAAGTGTACCACTAGGGTAGGAATCACCTGAGGACAAAAGCAGGTGACATTAATTTAGGTAAGTGTTTTGTTTTGTTCATGGTATCATTTTCTGTCTATGATTTAAAATGCCCTTTTCATGCTTACTGGCCTTCAGTTAGCTTCAATGTGATTTTTATTTTGCTTTTGATTGAATGGCATTATCAATTTAAATGGTAATTGTTAAGCAACGACCAATTACTACAGAAATTCTCAGGATTCCACAAGGAATTACATATGGAGAAACATCTATATAAACTCTATACTAAAAATTGGGGGCATTAATTTTACCTTTGAAGGCAAATTTTTTTGCTGCTCTTCTTATGCCACTCCTCTCACTAGGCAGTGTAGTTGGATGATATTCACCAATTCGTTTATAATATGCAATCTGTTTCAGATGAAGGTCACCATTTTTTCCACTACGAACCATCATGAACCTAGGTAAAAGGTATTTAAAGATATAATTTAAATGATAAACTAATTCAGTTGCTATTTCAGCTTAGCCTTCTGTCATATTTCTGCTTACATGTGAACTGAACATTCCCGGAATATTATCTGTATCAGAGATAATTGTAGTACAGAAAAGTGTGTGATGTAGATGAACTAAAATATTCAAATGCTATTTTTGAGACACAACATGACACATTATCTCGTCTCTTTCCATGTGAAAAGAAATACTGAAAAATTTCCACATACTGGGAAAAAAGGAAATGACAAGCACACTTCAAAAAGTTTTGCTTAAAGTCTCTATTACCATCAACTGAAATGTTACTTACATAGGATAGTTCTGTTATGTGACATTTAAACAAATGACAGCTTATAAGAGGGAAAATGTAATTTTATATTACTTCTAAATATATTCATGGTCATTGCAAAATGCAAAAAATTCTCAAATCATTTATGAGAAAGATACATTTTAGAAATGTTCAAATGATAAATGGCAAAGAAGATATTTAGCTATGCTAGATCTCATACACTCTTCTGAACTACATGTAAGCTAATTTTTCTTGAACAGAAATGACTTTTGTTCTGTGTGTACTTTCCCTATGTTATAAAGAAAAATCTGGCTGGATTGGCCAAAACAAAACTTCTCTATTTTAGACCTAAGCCATATGGAAAACCACTACTATATTAAAAAAAAAAAAACCTTTCCCTCATATTTTCAGTCAAAACGAACTATTCTGTGCTGGTTATTCTGTTTGCCACCATCCCCGCTGATCCAGATACATGTTTGGCCTTTCTCTCCCTGCTGCTGTACCCTGAAAGACTGACCCTTGCAGACTGCATTTATAGTTTTCTGGTTGGACTTGTCCAATGGGAGGTACGAGCAGGCAAATCAGATGGCAGAAGAAAGAGGTCAGGATTTTTACTTCCCGGCTCCTTCCTTGGTTTAAGCTGCAACCCTCTACAATCATAGCTCCTGACAGGAAGCCCATCTTCTGTGTCTCTAGTTCTCACTGGAAGTCTGTAACAACATTTCTTCTTGCTGCTTCAGCCCTAGAGGTGGTTGCTATTTTCTGCTGTTGCTAGTCTCCAGGTGCCATGTTGGTTTCTTTGACCCTTTCCATCATATGTTTATAAACAGGAACTTTATTAAATTTTCTTTAAAATCCTAGCAGAGTATATCTTCTGTTTCCTGCTAGAACTATAATTGATACAGATGCTAAAAATTCTGAATTTCCAAAAACAATAT
Organism: Neophocaena asiaeorientalis asiaeorientalis; assembly: GCF_003031525.2. Classification (NCBI taxonomy): domain Eukaryota; kingdom Metazoa; phylum Chordata; class Mammalia; order Artiodactyla; family Phocoenidae; genus Neophocaena; species Neophocaena asiaeorientalis. The sequence continues at coordinate 2,606,281 of NW_020172676.1, forward strand.
AGATGTTTACTGACCACTAGAAGATGCAGGGATAAGGCTACAAGAAAATATTACTGCAGAGAGAATGTTAGAACAAAGCAGAATAAACCATGCTTATAAACTATGGCTTAAAAAGCTTATTAAGTCTCTTTCCCAATGATACAGCACTTTGCACATTTAATAACCATCTTTCCGATCTTTTCATAACTTTGGGATATCAGTACATTTCTAACATCCCTTAACCTTAGGTTAACATAAAGTGTAAGCCATTTTAAAAGCAAAGGTTCTGCAAAGCTAATTCTCTCCTATCATAACCTAAAAAACAGGTCAGTTATCTCTATAAAACAATTAGCTTATTCTAAGTTTAATTCACTTTCCATTAATACATAAATTTTTTTCATTTTATAATAAATGGTTATACCCCCAAATCAAACAAATGTACCTTATCACAGTTTCTAAAACATCTCAAAAATGAATGGATCAGATTTTAAGACCATCTATGAAACTACAGTAAATAAGACAGTGAAGTATTGGCATAAGCCAATACTTATGGATAGACAAACAGGTCACTGAAATAGAATAGGGAGTCCAGAATTAAATCCACATGTATGCAGTCAATTAACTTACAACAAAGGCATCAGTACAGTGTGGGAAGAGATGGTCTTTTCGATAAATGATGCTGAAGCAATTGGATATCTGTATCAGAAAAAAAAATTAATATTGACCACCTACCTACATCATGAACAAAAGTAATTCCAGACAAATCATAACCTAAAAGTGAAAAGTAAACTATAAAACTTCTGGAAGAAAACACAGAAGAAGATCTTCAAAACCTTGGGATAAGCAAAGATTTCTTAAACAGGACACAAAAAGCACTATTCATAAAAGAAAAATATTATAACACGTTGGATTTCATTAAAATCAAAACCTGTTCATCAAAAGACCATTAAGAAGGGAAAGGGTAATCCACAGATTGGGAGAAGATATCTTTAATGTATATATATCTCACGAAAGACTCATACCCAGTATATATAATTAACTACTACAAAATCAAGAAGAAAAGGATAAAACTCAATACAAAAAAATGGGGAGGGGCTTCCCTGGTGGCGCAGTGGTTAGAGTCCGCCTGCCGATGCAGGGGACACGGGTTCGTGTCCCATCTGGGAAGATCCCACGTGCCATGGGCTAGGCCCGTGAGCCATGGCCGCTGAGCCTGCACGTCTGGAGCCTGTGCTCCGCAAGGGAGAGGCCACAACAGTGAGAGGCCCGCATACCGAAAAAAAAAAAAAAGGGGGGGGGAATCTTACATGACATTTCAAAGAAGTGAATAGCCAAATGGTTAACAAGCAAGTGAAAATGTGCTCAACATCATTACCCCTAGGGCAATGCAAATTAAAGCCAAAATGATTTACAACTACACACTATTAAAAGGGCTAAATTTAAAAACAGAGACAACACCAGGGGTTGTGAGGACAGGTAACCGAAACTCTCATACACTGTGGAAGTGTAAAATGGTACAGCCACCTTGGAAAACGGACAGTTTCTTCTAAAGCTAAGCATGTTTACCCTAAGGACTTGGCAATTCTATTTTTAAGTTTATATCCTAGTGAAATGAGTATATGAGTATCAGAAGACATGTATAAAAATTTTCATAGATGTTTTATAGTCATAATACCCCTAACCGGAAACAGTAAAGGCATCAAGAGGTTTTACCCTGTGTATACTCAGTCCGTGCCCTATAGACACTTCTGTTGTTTTCCAGTTCCGTGTTGCTCTAAATCTCAGTGCTTTTCAAACTAACTGTGAAATCTGTGACAAAAGACCCCTTGATGCCTTTATTTTCATGTCATCCTATCTACAGCCTTTCCTCTGCCAAAAGATTCTGTGGCAAACTTAAACCCTTCATCAATTTTCAATTTACGAAGACTTGTGTGGTTTTAAGAATGGAATATAGACTGTCAGTCTACCTATCCATTTGCCTGCCTGTCATTCTAGCTCTGTATTATTAATAATTCTCCTTAACTCTTAAAAAATCAACCAAAAAACAGGCAAAAATCATTTTTCTCTGTCTCATTTTCATCTCTAGGATACACTGACGCAAGCTCTTCCAAGTCCAAGAGATAGAAGGACCCGTCCTTTCTTAGTTTACATTAAATCATTATGGTCTATATTCTGTAAAATTTATAATATATTATAAATGACCCCAAATTCTTGTTTTCCCTTAATGGCTTTTGGGACCACCAATGTTCTAAATCACCTAAAAGAAAACGTTAAGACATCCCAGCCTAGCCACTGGGAGCATGGTACCTGTAGGAGGATGAAATTTATTTTAAAAAGGTAAAATCCTTTGTTACCTCCATTTCAGAGACCAGTAAAGGTTGCAAAATTTCCTGAATGACATTAAAAAGAAAAGGGGAGAAGCCTTTTCAGGCCTCTAAAAAGCCCACAGGAGCAAAAGACCACACTCTCACACCTCAAAGTAAGTACAGGTCCTAAAACACAGAGGTTTATCCCAGGGGATACAAGGATTCTTCAATGTACGCAAATCAATCAATGTGATACACCATACTAAAACACAGAGGGATGTGGGTAATTGCAACTGGTAGAAAAAAATTGGCCATTGGAAAACATGAATGTCTGCATAAAGCACAGTGATGTCTATATCTTGCCCTTATACTTAAAAACCTCTCTCTTCTAAGTTCCCACCATACCCCTCCCATTTCCCTTCTCCTGGGTATCTTAGTCCATATGGGCTGCTATGGTAATTTATTATAGACTAGGTGGCTTAATAATAACAAACATTTGTTTCTGATAATTCTAGAGGCTGGGAAGTTCAAGAACAATCTGGTGGATTCGGTGTCTGGTAACAGCTTGCTTCCTGGTTCATAAATGGCATCTTTCCTATGTCCTCACATGGTAGAAGGGGTTCAGGAGCTCTCTGAGCTCTCTCTTATAAAGACACTTAACCCATTCTTGAGAGTTCTACCCTCAGGATCTAATCATCTACCAAAGATGCCACCTACTAATACCATCACATTAGGGGTTAGAATTTCAACACATGAATTTTGGGGGGACACAAACATTGTCTATAGCATTGAGGTAACTATAGTTACTTACTAATGGCATGCCTGCACCTCTGGTAAGTGTACAATTTCTCAAACCTTGGAATTAGATTAGACATTGCCACCCTCATTTCTTCTTCCGTACTGATTTTCGTACAGTATCTGCATTATTACCACAGCAAACATCCAAAAACCAGTCTTGCAAAGATATAAAAAAAAGGAATGTAGTGTGACCTAATGCTGAAACTGTGAACTAGTGGTCCACAAGGGATATGATAGATGTTGAATACACCTGTGTTTCCTTTGAAAGTTTACAGTGTTTCATGGCACCCTGTGAATTCACTATGATGCCCTAGGAAGCCTTGGCACACAGCTTGACAATTCAGAGTTAAGGCATTTAACAAGTGAATACAAATTGGATTTATTAAGTTAAATTTTTGGATGTTAAAAGGTTGTAGACTGGTAACACTGTTATTTATAAATTATAGGTCGCTCAGAGGTACAGACTAAAAGTTTTCGACACTCCTTTAACTGGAATCAAAAAAACCTGGCAGATGACAATGCTAATACTAAGTTCTCTAAGTGTATAACAAAAAGCACCTATCAGGTCAATTCCATATATCTCTTTTCTAAGCACTTCCTAAATAAAGAAAAAAGGCAAGAGGTAATTTCACAGAAGAAAAAGGTTTCTTATTTCATTTTCTCTTTGTAAAATTAATTTTTACACTTCTTAAAACATACACATCATTCTTGATGATGTGTACTTCTAACTTCCAAAAAGTTCAGGAAATAAGGCTTTCTAATTTGAAAGACCAATCATTATTAACAGGAGAGTTAATTTCATTATTTCTATTCTTTTGCATCTTTCACACAATTATAATACAGCAGAGGATATTAAAATACATTTAATCTTCAAGAAGTAGGGAAAGATGAACAGATTTTTGAAAACTTAAATATACCACATCACACACTGAAAAATTAGATCTTGACTAAAGAACACATTAATATAGCACCAAAAGGAAGCCCAGTGACTGTGATTCAATATCCCATTTTCCAGATAAGAAAAAAGACTTCAAGTGGTTAATTCAGATTGAAATTGACTGGTAAATTATAATACTCAACAATGGAAGTAAATTATTCCTTTCTGAAACAGCATTTAAAAATTCCCATATAGGCTTCTGCCTAGAATGCAGAAAGCTGGAAAAAAAAAGTCACTCCTACCCTAACAATGAGAAAAGAACTGGATAAGTTCACTAAGATGTCAATTCTCCACAAACTGATCTATAGAATCAATGCAATGCAATCAGAAACCCAACAGACTCTTTTGTAGGAACTGACAAGCTGATTCTAAAATTGATATGGAAAACCAAAGGACTCAGAATAGCTAAAACAAGTTTGAAAAACAAGAATATAGTTGAAAAATTTTACATTACCTGGTTTCAAGACTTACTTTAATGTTATAGTAATCAAAACTGTGTGGTACTGGCAAAATGACAGCCATCGATCTACAGAACATAATAGAGTGTCCAGAAATATAGCCACACAGAAATGGTGTTTACTGATTTTTGACATAGGTGCCAAGGTAATTCAATAGAGAAAGAACAATATTTATAACAAATGATGCTGGAGCAACTAACTAAACATCCATATGAAAAAACATGAATCTCAACTCATACCTTGCACCATATGAAGAAATTAAAATTATTCACGATGGTCACAGACCTAAATGTAACACCTAAAGTTACAGAACTTCTAGAAGACAACAAAAAAGAAAATTTTTGTGAGCTTAGGTTAGGCAATGACTCTCAGATAACAAACAGAAAGAACCCCATATAAGAAAAAATTAAAACTTCTGTTTTAAGAAAATAGAGAAATCACAGCCCGGAGAAAGTATTTGCAGTACACGTATATAATGAAAAACCTGGGTCCAGAATTTATAAAGAATTCTCAAAGCTCAATAATAAGAAAACAAACAATCCAATTTTTAAAATGGTCAAAAGGTGTGAACAAACACTTCATCAAAGAAGATATGGTTAGCAAATAAAAACATGGAAAGATGTTCAACACCATTAGACAATAAAAACACAAATTAAAACCACAATGAGATACCACTACAAATCCACCAAAATGGCAAAAAACAACAAAAACAAACAAAACCTGGCAATACTAAGTACTACCAAGCATGAAAAGCACTGCTGGTAAGAATAAAAAATGGTGTAAACATGTTGGAAAACAGTTTTAACCCAAGAGAAATGAAAGTATATGTTCACACATATACACAAAAATCTGTATGTGAATGTTTCTAGAAGCTTTATTCATAACAGCCAAAACCTGAATACAATCCAGAAGTTCATCAACAGGTGAATGGATAAACAAACTGTGGTAGATCCACACAGTGGAATACCACTCAGCAAAAAGGAACTACAAATACATTTAACAATAGAGAGGAATCTCAAAATCATTGTGTTAAGTGAAAGCAGACACAAAAGGCTACATACATACTATATGCCAGTCTTTTTATGACATCTGGAAAAGCCAAAACTATAAAGAGAGGAAACAATTTTTTGAACTGATTTTTGAAAAATAACTACAAAAGCAGATTTTAAAAATAATAGCAAACATTTATATAGCACTTTACTGTGATGATCCTCACAACATGCTATGGAGCGCATACTAGTTTTACATCTGTTTTAGAGATAAGAAAATGGAGGTTCAGAGAGATCATCCACTTTACTCAAGGCAACACAGTTAGTGAATGCATCCATTGACTTAAATTTAAACCTTGGTCTCTGTTGCTTCAAATTTCGTGGTCCGTCCCCTGACACACACTAATTTAATTATTTGTCATCCTCAGCTTTCATAATACTTGGTTCAGGCCTCTGCTAGAAAAGTTATAAAGTGATTTTTGTAATAAATAATTTAGGTTATAAATGAGGAATGAGAAGGTCTTGTTAGTTTTTAATGTTTCACATAGTATTCAGGACACAGTGGACATTCAACTATTTGTAAATGAGTAAGAATTACTTGCATTTCCTGACAGGAGAGGTAGCATTGAATTTAAAAAGGGCACACGTTCCAAAGGTGACTATTATTTCACTTCAGAAAACATTACTTCACTTGCATGTTTTGATATATGGTACTACAAGTAGGGCTTGTCTAAGAAGGTACGGCTTTTAGGAGTCAGAATTTCTAGCATGTGACAGTTACCTGTCTCAGTATCCATGTTTGACAAAGGAAATAATACTTACCTTTCCTTTTTCACAATTATGAAGATCAATGAGATAATTATGAATTTGAAAAGTCCTTTGCAAATGGTAAAGCAATATATAATTATTGTTAAAATGTTTTAAGTATTATTATCATCCATATAAAACTGTTCAAAGTAGCAGAGAACTTTCTTGTCTCAAAATCTTTATCTTCAAGGAAAAAAAGATTTTAAAATCTTGTTCCTTTCATTAATGGAACAAGATTAATGTTTCACAGCAATGTTTATTTATGTTTTACTGCTAAACACGAAACCCAGAAGAATCAAGAGTTGTATACTTTATAATGAGTTTATAGTCTAATTGGGTTCACAAGTTTGTGGTTCTGGCACTAAAGACAGATGACAAGGAGAAATAGAAAACGAATAAGAAAGGAAAATCAGTTCACAAAAAGTATAGTCCTCTAAGTGGAAGGTTAAACGTTTCCTGCTAATGTTTGCTATTTATATATAGGTATAACTTAAAGAACTAATAGTTTTTTCCTTTTCAAAAGAACTATTTGGTCCCTAGAAACCATCCAATGGAATAGTTAATATGAGCAAATGGCTTTAGGCTATAATACTCAGAACAAAGATAAATATCTTCCTATTCTCAAATATTATTAAACAAAGGTATCATTTACAAGGGTGAATTAAGTGGTTTGAGTTATAAACACGAAGATTACATTACACCTTTTTTGGATATGCTCATATTTTCAAGAATTCTTAAAAAAATAATTACTCATGTATTAAAATATGCAGGGATGAGAAAAGGCAGTACAGGTGTCTTATTACAAATCCTAATTGAGGAACTGTCAGGATCAAATTTGGTTGAGCTTTTTACACTATGTCCCTGGTACAACATTAGATGAAATCAATGAATACTTATGGTAGGTGTAAATACTTATTACTTGATTCCTTTAATAATTTTATCTTGTGTGTGCAATAAAGGCAGTTGGGTACCACTTTAAATAAAATTAGGATTTAACTGTGTTTCACCAAGGGCAAAACCCAATTTAAGCTTCTAAAGGTTATAACACGCATATGTCCCAACTTTAAAACTTAAAATCTGTAATATTTCGATAAACATATTTACTTGGGATCATTAATTTTACTTCTGAATTATTCTATTATAATCTCTGAAAAATTGGAAGTGCACAATTTTATGTAACGAAAACGACTGGGAAATCTAATTACACAATACACTTCCCTATAATCTGCTTCACTTCAACGTGCAAATTCATTTAACAAAAACGCCTTCAACTCCATATGCATAAACATGAAGCCACGTGTGATAAATGAATTTAAACTTTAAAAATTATTTCTCTACTTTGGTTCAGGAACACTCATTTAAAGAACATCCACAGAGATAGTAATTTTCCTTTAAAACAACAGGGCAAGATTCTCCCTTAAACTCGCATTTCTCCCCGCCACAGGAGATTTTAATCTGGGGCAAAAGATTAAATGACAACTATGATAAAGTAAGGAGGCGAATTCTTTACTGTCAGCCAAAGGCAGCACTCAACTTCTGAATTTGCTACTCTGAGGGAGCATTTCCAGAGTCTGGGTTACTCGTTAACTAATTCTTAAGGGCAAGGTCCAGCTAAATTTAGCGTAGGCAAGAAAACGACCAATAAGTAAAACTCGGTCACACGCAGAAGGCACCTCCCTAGGCCCGACAACGGAACACGTCCCTTTTCTGCTCAGCTGTCGCGGGCATCGCAACGCCCAAGCAAGGCCCTCCCGCTCCAAGGGCGCCTGCGCAATCTCCACAAAGTCAATTAAACCCTTCTTTAAACTAGTTGACGCGAATGGTTTTGAAATTACTGTCAGCTCACGCCTCATTTTAAAAAATCATCAAGTGTGAACACACCAAAACGACCACTCACCGAAGTGGTCCTAAACGCAAGCGTCAAGATTTAAGCTTCCTCTCGCGATTTATGTGGTGCTGCCGGAAGCGGAACTACCCGTGTGGTTAAGAGAGGAGTGTTTACGGGGTCCTCGGAGCTTCGGTCAGAAAAGGTTAGGGCGGATCGTTTGGTTCTTGCCGGAAATCGTTCCGCCCGGTGAGGTTTCGGTGTGAGACCCGAGGCGGGAGAGGAAGAGGCGTGACCAGGGTTCGGCGAGGTGTAGTGTTGCCTAGAGTAACTCTCTGTGGCCTTCCAGCTGCTATTGAAGAGAGAAGACCCAGGTTCAAGCTAACAGCTGGAGTGTCTTTGATGAACACCTCAGTTCTGTCCCGGGGATTAAAGGGGAAACCGAGGCCTGAATGGGCGTGGTCATTTCCTGCAGTTCGCGTGACGACCGCAGCCGTGGCAGGTGCGGGCCCAGTGACCGAAGGAATCAAGATGCGGAACCTGGTCCCCCGAGGTTTGCGGCAGCTGCTGGGCAGTTGTTTTGTCTCCTGCTGCGCTCTGGGGGAGCCTAGACACGCGCTCCTCCTAGGGGCATGTGCCAGAGAGGCAGCGTGGGTGTGGAGGACTGACAGTACAGCCTTGAGGGTCTTTCCGTGTCTTATTTTCTCTTTCTCCTCCATTACTTCCCTTTTCCATTTCTTGGGTTTGAGATACCGGAGGTTTCATCTTAGCTCGAAGGGAACTGCCGAGGTTCTGGCTGGTACGCCAGGCTGCGGTCTCGTTCCACCGAAGTAGGCAGTCTCGAGTTTGGGGACTGCTGTGGGTAGAGATGGCTATTTTCATTTTCATTCCTCAGTCTTTGTCCTTCTGCTCCTCGGCTTCTCCACTCCACTACAAGAGACCAAAAGCCCCTTCCGTTGCAGCTTTCCAGAGTAGGGAAGGAGGCTGCAGGTCACTGCCGCCCCTAATCGGTTGGAGTGTTGCATCCTCGCTCGCTTCGAGGGGGAAGGGGCGAGGGTGGTGACCACTGGATCTCATCTACTAGGACTTCCTGGGAGTTTGCGACCTTTGGAGTCCCGTGGATGATACTTACCTTGGCTTTAGCGTATTGAAAAGCTTAGTTGTGGAAGTAGGAAGCCTCCTTGCTGACTTAGGCACCTAGCATCCTTGCTCTGCAGTGGGATAGGGTTTTGCTTTGCTACTGAAAATTCTTCATGAAAAATAAAGGTTTTGTTTCAAGCAAATAAAAAAAAATAATGATAGCTGCCATTCACTAAGTTCTTATGTGTGCCAAGTGCTTTACATAGTTTCTCATATACTTCTCTCAACAATTCCATGAGGTGTATTGTATTAGATTATTATTCTCATTTTACAGAGGTAGGAACTGAGCCTTATCTCTAAGCCTCACTTAACTTGCTCTAGTAAATTTTTGCTACTGGTAAACGTTTGAACAAACCTGTACTAGAAAGCAGGTTTTTCATACTTCAAAATCTGTATACTTAACTATTACATTACCATTGTCCTACCGTTGTGCTTCATTGCTTCCAACTTCTTCACTAACATTTTCAGTAGCTGAAAGTATTCATTAGAAAAATATTTGGTATGCCTATTTAGGTGTCTGAAGGCAGACAGATGTGACGTCTGTCTTCATGGAGCTTCAGTATTGATGCAGAATTTCATAGTTCAGAAACCAAAATACTTAAACTTGCATGGGTTTGTTTAAAGCAGGTGATTAAACTGGTGGGCAGAAGGTGCAGGTTGTGCAATCAAAGCTTGCTGTTTGAGTTTTAAACTCACGACTTGCAGGGTAGTTGTGAGGGTATTAAACTTAACAATTGGTGGAACACTTATTCATCACCCAAATAAGTGCTATGGCACCAATTAAGTACTGGGAATATATAGATGACATCCTCGTTCTCTAAAAGCTCCCATGCAACTACATATGAATAGTATTGTGGAACTATTAATGTTCTTATGTGGAAATGATACTGTGGTTTTGTAAGAGCATATCCTTATTTTTAGGAGATGCATAGTAAAGTATTTAGAGATGACGCATATTGATGTCTACAACTTACTTTCAAATGGTAGAGCAATTGTTGAGTCCAGTGGTGGGTATATGCGTGTTTACAGTGTACTGTTCTTTCAATTTCTGTGAATATTTGAAATTTTTCACAATAAAAAGTTGGGGAGGAAAACCGTAACTGTAGTGGAAACATATTTGTAAAGATAGATCCAAAATGCTGTGGAACATAGAGGATGGAAGAGGGTGCTGATGTGTATTTGGGGGTTAGCAAAGGCGTGACTTCCAGACTTTTTAGTTTAGTAGTTTAACAAGCCCTCCAGGTGATTTGAGTGCATTCTAGAGTTTGAGAACCAGTGCTTTGAGTGTGGGTACTTTAATAGCATGATACTAATTTCAGATTTAGAAATCAGCCTTAATAGGTATTTGTCTTTTGCACAAATTTAAACAGATTACCAAACCTGGCTACACTTTGATTTGTTAAAATATAGATTATCTGGTTAAGAAATGCTGCTGTAGAAAATTTGTGGGAAGTCTATTAACTTGAGTTTTTACAGATGTCCCAGATAATTCTGATGTAGCCAGTTTATTATGGGACTACTGCTATACAAAGAATCTTAAAAATAAGAAAGGCTCAACTTTGATACTTGAATAATGTAATATCTTTAAGGCCAGTTATATGTTTTGGAATTCATGATGGAGGATGTAGGTTGGTCGAAATGCTAAATAATGTGGAAATGCATAAGGTATATTTGGTTTGTCAGGGGTTCAGGTGAAATAGCAATTCATTAGAATATCCTGGATTTCCTATCATGCCCATAAAATTTCATCTTGTACTACAGTATACATATCACTTGGGTAGGGGAAACAAAAAATACATTTATTTCATACTTTTACTTTTATAAGTATTTATTTAATATGTGTAATACTGTGGTAAGGACTGTGGAGTCCTGATTTTGCCCTTAAGTGATCATGATGGCCTTTGGTTTAAACAGACCTGGATTTGATTTCTTTTTACAGGTCTTATTGGGTGTGTGGTTACAGTCAAATTTCTTGAACTTTATGAGCTTCAAGTCCTCATTTATAATCAAATGATGGACATTTATCTATGTACTGGAAGCATTTGTAAAACGAGGAAAATATCTCTAATCCCAGGATTGCTAAGAATAATTGTTAAATCACAAAGTCATAACTGCTTCCCAACTTTTTTCATATTAGAGTATTCATAGAAAGTGATAGTATTTGTACGGTGTTTCCAGGAGAAACTGAAGAGAGTGGTGTTGGAGGCAACTGGCCAGGGGGTTCCAGCTGCCACACTTGGCATACTTAAAGTATTCATTCATGGTGAGGCAATGTGTTGGGAGGCTCTGGGTTAACAAATTAAGTACATACCAGGTAGCAATGGTGAATAAATGTTCATTCTCTTGAAGCTTATCGTGTTTTGAAGGGATGTACACAACCAAAACAGCTAAATAATGCCAAGGTTAGAGGTGACCAAAGGGCAAAATGAATGATTCAGAGAAGAAATCTTGGAAAGTGTTAAGGAAAGGTTTGTGAGGGAATATTTTTTGGGTACTTGCGATGTGCCAAGGTCAAGAAGACAAAGACTCTGCTTCATCAGCTTTGTCTCCTTTTTTATCAGGTCATCAGATCTCCTGTAATAATAGCATGCTCCCCTAACAATGGCAAACACAGGTTTTGATTGCCATGTACTTCCATTGTTCTACACTCCCCCTCCTTTTTTTGAGTTGTACAGGGGTTCTCAAACTTGGGTGCACATTAGAATCTGAGAAGCCTTAAAAATACCTGGGCCTTTCTCCCAAATATTTTGATAAAATTGGTATGGAGTATTGCCTGAGCGGTGGGATATAAGAACTTTCTAAATATAATTTAATCTGTAAAACAACTTGAAAGATAGGTACAATTTACTGAGGCTCTTAGAGGTTAGTTAACTTGCTCAATGTCACACAGCTATTGGAGTTAAGATTTAACACCAAGTGTTTTTGGCTCCAGAATCCATACTATTAACCACTAGCCTGTTCTATTTCTGGTATTTGTAAGTATCATTCATATATCAGAAGAGAAAACAAAAAATAAAGCCTTTGCCTACCCTTATAACAAAGCCCTTCAAAAGAATTGTCAATATAGCTTGTCTCTACTTCTTCTTCTCCCGTTCTCTTAAAAGCAATCCAATCACATTTAATAAAATTGAAAATTCTTACCGTGGCTTCTCAGTCCTCTGTATGTATCTTAGCTACTTCTCCGACTTTATTTTCTACCATTTTTCCTTTACTTGCTCGCTCTGCTCCAGCTGCAATGTTCTCCTTACTTTTCCTTGATCATGTGAAATCTGCCAAATATTTATGTTTTAGGGCCTTTAGAGTTTGTTTCTTGTCTGGAATGCTCTTGTCATATAACCCCATGGCTGGTTTCCTCATTAATTCAGATTTCTACTCAAATGTCACCATATTAGGGAGGTCTTCCTAACATATATTTATTTGTTGATTTGTCTATCATCTCTCTCCAAATGAGTGAATGAGACATGGTTTCAGACCTAAACCCATAATCAGATGGGGAACATACATACATGTATTTGAAGACATATATGTATTTGAAGCAGCATTGAAGACTGAAACAGAATTTGACTAAGTGAAGAGAAGGGGACAGATCAGTCATTCATTTATACTCTTGGAAAAAAATGTGCAGGATACACATTTTTTCCCAAAAGCTGATTTCTACTTATACATAATGCACAGATAAAGTAGCTCAAAAATTTGGGAAAATATAGAGTAAAGGGACTAGTAGGAAATACAACCCAATAATTCCACAACTAAGAACTACAGCCAGTAGTTCTGCCACTGGGTCATGGTATTATTAACTGACTTATAAATTTTCATTTTTATGCATTCTAGACTTTTCATGATGAACACTCTAAAATTACAGTTTTTGAAAATTAATTTTCAGCTCTGTAGAACAGGATTATTATCACTCATTAAAGCACCTAAATTAGAAGAAAGTACAATTTTAAAATCATGCCATAAAGTGTACACATACACATACTTACATGCATATATATATAAGTAAACATATATCTTTATATGCACTGAAATACATCTCCCACTGTTGCCGTTCTGAAAAATGAGACATTATTGCATATTTCTATTGTAGTTTTGTTGGTGTGCTTATCACACTAAAACAGAAAATGTTAATTTACTTGGCTGTCTTCTTTCTAGACCTTAAAGCTGCTTAAGAAAAAGGTTCATGTTTACTTTGACTTTATATTGCTAGCACCTAATACTGTGCCTTCTGTAATAGGTTAAAAGTTATTTGTGATTTAGGTCAACAAATAATGAGCAATATTCATTTTGTTAGATTTTATATTATGTTAGTAGGGAGCTTGGTTTATAGAGTGCCTATAGAAACTAAGGTTTATTGAGTGTTTAGTATATGCCAAACATTTACTTACTCTTCACAGAGTTACAGGGTACTATGATACCCCCTTTTTTATAGATGAAGAAATTTAGAGAAACTAGCATAAGTTGCTTGTTATGTAATGACAGATTTAAATAGGTATATCTGACTCTAATACACATGCCCTTTCTGGTACTAAATATTCAATATTAGGGCTGGTTTTAGGTGGATGGGAGGGGTTAAAAACTAAAAAGAAACCAAAGAAGTTTGCCTTTTGATACAAAACAGAAGAACTGAGATCAGCTTATTCACTACCATCAAGTTTTACAACAATTGGAAACTTTATTTTTTTTTTTCAGCAAACATCTTTTATGTATGAAACAGTGCAAGGGAAATAGGAATAAAAAGCACTGATACATAAAATGAATTATTTCTGCTTTTATTCTTTAATGACAAAGTTTTAAATTTCATAACAATGTAGTTGCCTGGCTAGGTAAACTAGTTTTTGTTTTTTTTTTAAAATATAAATTTATTTATTTATTTACTTTTGGCTGTGTTGGGGCTTCGTTGCTGTGTACAAGCTTTGTTTAGTTGTGGTGAGTGGGGGCTACTCTTCGTTGTGGTGCGCGGGCTTCTCATTGTCGTGGCTTCTTGTTGTGGAGCACGGGCTCTAGGCGCGCAGGCTTCAGTAGTTGTGGCACGTGGGCTCAGTAGCTGTGGCTTGCGGGCTCTAGATCTCAGGCTCAGTAGTTGTAGCGCACAGGGTTAGTTGCTCCGCGGCATGTGGGATCTTCCCAGGCCAGGGCTCGAACCCATGTCCCTTGCATTGGCAGGCAGATTCTTAACCACTGCGCCACCAGGGAAGCCCAAGGTAAACTAGTTTTAATGTTTCATAGGGAGCCACCAATTAAACTGGAATTAGATCTTTAGGGATAGGACTTTTGGCATTATGCTTTGCAGTTCTAGCTAGCTTATCATTCAGCTCCTAAGAATATTTAATCAAGTAATTTCTTGTATTACCAGTAATCTAATAAAGTATTTGATATGTAGTTTCATCTTGGTAGGTGATTAGTTTTAATATGACCAAGGAACCAAGTACATGTAAACAGCTTTGCTAAGGAATATTCTGAGGTTATATCACTGTTGTGTGATAGTTCTTAAACTGATGTTCATGGGCATCTGTTTTTGTGGAAAAGTTTGGATGTCTGTCAATCACATAAAATTGCTTGCAGAATTTAGTGTACATGTGTATTTTTTCTGAGAAGATCCATAGATTTTAGTAGATTTGCCACAGGTTTTTTTTTTTTAGGCTTTATTTTTTATTTTTTTTTAATTGAGGTATATTTGACATATAATATGTAAGTTACAGGTGTACAGTACAGTGATACACAATTTTTAAAGGTTATACTCCATTTATGGTTATTATAAAATATTGCAAAAGCGTTTGTGAGTCTAAAACTTTGAGCTGCTGTTATAATGAAATCCTGTTTTCATTCTAATCTTGTTCTGTTGATTTATATGTGAGACCAAAATGAAGAATGGTTATGTACCCCCAAAAAACCTGTTTGCAAATTGAACTTTTACAAATTGAAGCCTTTTTAAAAATTGATTTAATGTAATTTCAGATTGGTGTATAGTTGTTAATTATTTTTAAATCCACATTATATTTTATCCTTTTCCATTCTATTCAGATATTACTGAGCTATGTGCAGAGGGATTTAGTTTTTTTTTTTTTTGCTTGTGGTACGCGGGCCTCTCACTGATGTGGCCTCTCCTGTTGTGGAGCACAGGCTCCGGACGCGCAGACGCAGGCTCAGCGGCGATGGCTCACGGGCCCAGCCGCTCCGCGGCATGTGGGATCTTCCCGGACCGGGGCACGAACCCGTGTCCCCTGCATCGGCAGGCGGACTCTTAACCACTGCGCCACTGGGGAAGCCCGAGGGATTTAGCTTTTAGTGTAATTTTGTTATTTTCTCCTAATTCCTTAGATATTTTTAGACTTGAATTTAGTGTACTTTTTTTTGTTATTTTGTATCAGTTTGTCAAATTGCCAAGATATGTATTATTGAGGATGAGAGTCTAAATTTCTTAAGTTTATGGAAAAATGTCTTTTCATTTGAAGGTATATATCAAGTTATTGATAATGATTTTACAAGTGTCATTTAAAGTTATTTTTACATGAGTGATTTTGAAGTACAGTCTCCAAAATTAATTTTTTAATTGCATTTTAGGTAAAAAGATTGCCATATCAACTCACTGAAGCAATAGGTCACTGTCTTGTCTTTTAAACTGCATCAACAATGAAGCAATAATATCTGAGAACAAATGAACATTTGCCAACTAACTGTCATCACAATTTCAAGTGATTGTATAAGCAGAAACAAGCTGCAACAGACCCATGTGTCAACTCTTACAGAGAGAATGCTTTTTTCAGATGCTGTTTATTTAGAAACAGTTTTAGTATATCACATTTAAGTTATATCTATATCAAATGAAATAAAAATGAGTGAAGGCCCCAGATTCTTTGTTGGACCTGAGGATACAGAAATAAGCCCTGGAAATTATCGACACTTCTTCCACCATGCAGATGAAGATGATGAGGAGGAAGATGAATCTGTAAGTTGTTTGTTTAGTGAAGACCAATACAGTCTGGGCTTTTTACTGATCACTGTGAAGGGGAATTGATACCATTGTCTTAAATTATTAAGACATTTTTTTCATATAGAAATTTGTTGGAAAGTTTTAAACTGAAAAAGCATACTGTGTTTCATTAGTAACATTACTGAATCTATAGTGCTTCAAGAAAGACAATTAGAGGTCAGATTTCTAAGTTGTTTAATAATGACTAATTTAATGTCTTTCATTGCTATGTCTAATATAACACAGGGTTAGGTAGAAAAAGTGACAAGGAGAAAGAGTAATCAGGGCCATAAATCAAAAGGGTTCCTTGTATGTAGAAGTGCTACAGCAAATACATCAAGATAAAGAATTTTAAAGGTATTAAAGAAGAACTGCTTAACCAGCTTCATTAAGTTTGTCATGTTGTCAACACAAGTAGTGGCTGACCTGAAGATACCCCTTTTATTAACTATTCAGAAGTCTAAACTGTGTGGCTAGGAGAAACTACCTCAAGTATCTATGGGTGTGTGTGTGTATGTGTGTAAACCATACTGGATCTTTAGGAGTAACACACATTTATTATGTTTATTTTGCTATGGTTATGTTAGCTCAACATTTTTATTACTCAACATTTTTGTCCCTTTACAATTAGAGATTGCTTTACTTTGAGAACCTATTTAAAATACAAACTTAAAATATGTGTTTCTTGTATTTCCAATTGAAAAAAGAATTTTGTTTTAAAACAAAAACCTGTTATACTTGATGTAAGTAGTAAAAATGAATCAAAAATAGCTATTAGATGACTCTTCAAATTCTTTTTCACTGTTATTTAACAACACCTTTCACAGTGCAGTTATACATCTGAAATGCAAAATCAGACTGTCACCCATTTAAAATCTATCCCACCCCCCCACCTCACCCCTAGAAAAAAATGATGGTTTTCAAACTTCTCATACCATCCAAAACTTTTCTTCATCTAAAGTCTTATGTAGAAGTCCAGTAACTAAAACATAAAAGCAGAGCTTCTCTAACTGACTTAGACTAGAAAGTACTTTTGATTCTGCCTCTGCTACGCTTACTCCTTTTCTTTAGAGTTCTTCTGAGCACATGAGAACACCGCTGATAAATCAAGTCCAGTCTTCTTCCATATAAGGATTTTTATCTCTCTCCTATGTCTAGAACTGTACTTGTCTCTCTTCTCTTTTACCTTTTATGTTTTAGCAATATCAGATTTTTATTTCCCACATCTTCCATCTTGTACCATGCCTCTTTGCTGTTGTATGTACTTCTTTATCTCTGTGAAATACCCCTCCTTTTTGGATAATTTGTGAATCAGTTTTCATTCTTCAAAACCTCAGATTTCATGTTGTTCAGTCTTCCCCCTCTCTTTACTCTTTTCCCCATGAGAAACTTGAACATTTTTTCCTCAATACCATTTCTATACCTTGACTATATACTTCTATTCTGTATATCACTATGTACTGTATGATTACTGTGTTTCCTGTTAGATTCAAAGTGCTTGATGACAGGTAGTTTCTGTATATGTAACTCTTCAGTGCTTAGCATAATTCTTGGAATATTGGTACTAATTAAATTGAGTTCACATTTTGAGGAGCTTGATTTGGTTCATTTGACCTGTAGATTGATAAAATGATTTGTTCCAGATTGTTCTGTTAAGGTATCAAAGACGTTAGGTTGAGTACTCTTGTTGTCTGGGGAAATCTACTTAAGGAACATCATAATGAGCTATGCTGAGGCTTTTGATCAGGAAAGAATTGAATAAGGGAACATAAAAGTAGATGATCAGAGGGTGAAAGACAGCAGATCCCAGGGAGGTTAGAATTTACAATCTTTGATGGTAACATCAAATCCAATACCAATTTGAACTCTAAATTTCATATGAGTGAGAGGAATAATGCTAAGCATAAAGAAGAAGAATTATTCAGATGTTGCCCTGTTTTATTTTTAGATTTATAATAAGAGACGGTCTAGTAAAACACTTTTGGGCCCAGATTATAATGTCATATGAAATAAATAAATATAGAAGAGAAAAGAACTGAAATGGAAAACTGGACACAGCTTTATATTTGATAAAACTCTCAAAGTACCTGAAAGCAAAGACCTCAGAATGAATCTTGAGTAATTTTATAAACCCATGAGCTACTCATAAGTTTTCTATATTCTGCGTTTTAAATTTCAGGCTGAATCATGGCCTTTGAGCTGTAGCAAGGGTGCCAGAGATGAGCAACACTATAAACTAGGAATGTTGAGTACGAAGATTGGGGTGTCAAAGAGCATAGAAACCTCTGTTTAGCAGTGTGGCTTTCTCCATAATTTCCTTCTAAGTTGTCATTGGTGACCAACTCATATTTAAGCTCAATCTACAAAAATATTTTAACACTGCATAGCTTTGTAGTGAAAATATCTTATTTTAGGCAAGAGAATTCTTTATCTCACTCCTATTGGCCCTTTAGGCCTTATTTGCTCCTTTAGCAATTTAATAATTTGCTAAATTGTTATTTAGCAAATAAATGCTAGACACAGTTAAGGAAGTATTTAAGTTTGAAATCTGAATGAAAATAGTAACAGTGTTCTGAAACTTTAAAAAAAATTTTCCAGACCTTTGTAGAAAACTATTATTATTTATTATAACAATATAATCTTGAAAAATGCCTGTTCGGGTAATGTGTCACTTTTATTGATTTATCACATACTTTATGTACTTCTGACAGAGATTTAAGATAGCTGTACTTTGGAGTTGTTATCAAGTCAACCTGATTTTTTGTTTTCTTTCTGTTTTAGCCACCAGAAAGGCAGATTGTGGTTGGAATATGTTCCATGGCAAAGAAATCCAAATCCAAACCAATGAAGGAAATTCTTGAACGGATCTCCTTATTTAAATATATCACAGTAGTAGTATTTGAAGAAGATGTTATTTTGAATGAACCAGTGGAAAACTGGCCTTTGTGTGATTGTCTTATTTCTTTTCATTCTAAAGGTAGTAAAACAGGGAGGGAAACCTCTTTATCCTTTCTAACTATAAAACTAATAGATAAAATAGAAAAATAAAATTAAACTCACCTAGTCTCACAGATAAGTGATATTAACATTTTGATATATTTCTTTCCAATCTTTTTTTCTGTGTGTATTTTTTAAAAACACATTTAGTGTTATAGTGTATATGTAATTTTATATTTAATTTTTAACCTAATTACATCAAGAGGTTTTCCCCTTCTATATCATTAAGTACTATGTCATACTTAACCAATATCCTAAAAGTGAGATGGTTTCCAATTTTTACTATTAAAAATAAGGTTGTGATGAACTTTTTGAATGTATGTCTTTGTTTACAACTGTAAGTTTCTTAGGACAAATTCTTGATTTTTTAAATATTATAAGCCCATATATTTTGCCATATAGAAGATGATCTATCATTCCTCAATACATATTCATGCTTTATTTCTTAAGAACTTAATATTTGAATTTTATATTTTCCTTGCTGTCTTTTATAAATCAAACTGAAATATCAATTAAGCTTAAGTATTTCTTCAAAGTAAAGTCCACTAATCAAAAGTTATTAAGTGTATGTCTGAAAATTTATAACCTAAGAATCTGTGAATTGAGTTTTCATTAAGAGCTCTAATTTAAAAGATATGCACTCAGTTATAAATGTATTCATATTAAGTCGTTTTTGTTACCAAACTAATGTAGCCTCCGGGTGTGTTAAAGTCTCACTTTAGTTAGGTGTTTAAAAAGCATCCCCTTCAGCAAGAAGGGGATGGAGCAGGTTAAGATTTTTTGTGCTCCCATACACTATATTGATTTTCATAATTTCATAGAGAAGTCAAGTCCCTGGTCTTCTTTACAGACTGAAGTCATTCATTTTAGAGGATCTTAAAACTTGCTTATCCTTGATGGTAAGGTGTTCTTCCCTTACTATCACGTGGTTCTTCCTATTTATTAAGTTAAAGCTAGTTATTTGCTTGTAAAAACTAGATACTACCTAAGGTCATATCCCACATGCTGCCTCTTTAACAGCAACAAAAGCAGGGTAATGACTGTATAGGCATTTCTTATTTCCTGAATTCTGTTACAAGGCTTCAAACCATAGACATTGAGACATCTTTACAGTAAGTGATGAATTCTTAAGAGTCTATAACACTAGATGGGTTTGTGATTTGTGGCCCATTGATTCTTGGTATAGAGTACTTCTAATTAAATGTTAAAAGCTAAGAGGAATTTAGGATTAAATCTTTTTTTTAACTGACCATAGCTCTTTGTTTTGTTTTTGTTTTTTTAACTTCAGTAGGCTTTAACACTTCCTTCCTCTACTAACTATTCTGATAATGCTACAAAATACAGTGTCTTCACAGTTACACTGTAGCATACTATAGTTAAATGCTAAAGCTATGTATGCCTGATGATTGTTACCCTTTTGCTTATTTATTAAAATATTGTTGTTTAGGGAATAATAATAGTTAACATTTATTGAGCACTTATTATGCTAGGTATTGTAATGTGTTTTATATACAGTATTATATTTAATTTCCCCAAAACCCTTTTAGTTAAAATACCCCTTTACAGCTGGGAATCAGAGACTTGGAGATATTAAATAAATTTGCCCACGGTCACATAGCTAATAAAGATGGAGTTAGGATTTGAACCTTGGTTTATGCTCTTAACATCTATGGTATACTGCCATTCTTAATCATAAACTATACGTTGATGGATAAAATTGGAGTCTTTTAGTGTTAATACAGAGAGTGAAGTATAATCATTAAAATTATTTAGATTTTTTTTTCTGATCTCTTACTATATCTGCCATTTGATTTGTTTTCATTGTAATTAGTAATTTTACCGAAGTCTAGAAATGGTAAGGACTTAATTTCTGCTGTGTTATTGACCTAGTTAACGGCAAGCATGATTCTGCTCATATATTTTGAGCATATCTGTTGAATGTAAATTAATTTTTCTTTTGCTGTTTTTGAAGATGCTTAAGTTCTTTGAATTATCAGCTAATTTATATGTATATGCATCAAAATATCGTTAGAAGAAGAGGAGTTATATAAATTTTTAAAAAAATCACCAGGTGATTGTGATACACTTATTTATATATAGATTTCTATTTGTGTATGAGGTAGTCTTACCTTCTGTCAGGTGACTTTGAATAATCAGGCATCAACTAACATGTCAGTGCTCTAAATTGGGTTATGTAACCACTGGCTTGCTGTGCCTTATCTATCAAATTCACTAAGAAAAAATAAGATTTATTTACTAGTACAAGATAAATCAAGTTTTGTGTATTTATTATTCTATCTTCTAAAGAAAGCAGTTACATGCATAATGAAATTAGTCTTTTATAGGAAATGGCATAAATTCAAGTTGATTAAGTTATAGATGTCAACTTATCTTGAGATTCTACAGAATATGTTAATAATATGTGTTCTTAGGATTTCCACTGGACAAGGCAGTTGCCTATGCAAAACTCAGGAATCCATTTGTAATCAATGACTTGAATATGCAGTATCTCATACAAGATAGGTGAGTGGTTAAGTTGGCTAAATTAAGGAAGGAAAATTAACATTTATTTAGTATCTACTTAAGCTGACATGGTATCAGGTGTTTTTATACATATATAAATTTGTGGTATCCTTGAAATAATACTTAGAAATAGGTATTTATACCCAGTTTTACAGATGACAAAACTTGAGAATCAGGCAGATCATTTAGTTTGCCAAAAGTCACAAGTAGTTTCTCAGGTAGTGGGACAAGGACTTAAACCAGGTCTGTTTAATTTCCAGACCGTACTAAACCATTGAAAATTATGAACAGTTTTTCTATCATGTGACTGATGATGAAGCTACGGCTTTAGCCATTATAACTAGGTTTTTAATGGTAAAGTGGAACCATTTTGAGAAATATTTTACTGTATATCTTAGCAATTCATTTAACAGGTCAAAAGCATAGATATTTAAAAGAAATTGTAAAATACAAATGCATTTATATATTTCATTTAATTGGTGTTTCACTCTACTGGCTACGCTTATAATTTCACCGGTATTCTATTTTATTCTGTCTTAGCATTACAATATGAGGTTATACATATGAAAATGCTATATGAAGTGTAAGGCCCTATAGTTTTTTGTTTCCCTATTTTTGTTTTTCCTTTTCCAGATAGTAATGTTATTAATATCTCAATTTTTATAACATTTTTTCCTAGGTTTACATGTTTATATAGTATAAATATATATATATATATAAATGCATATTCATTTTAAGAAATTTAAAAAATAAAATTATGAAGAAAGGCATTTAACCCTGCCACTACGTTTACCATATTTTTTAATATAGAAAGCAATACATATATGCACTTATATTTTACAAAATTAGCATCACATTTCTATTAAAAGACTATAAACATTTTCCCACATTGTTAAATATTCTTTGAGTACTGTATAAGGTTTCTAATACTTAGGTAATATTCTGTCATTGTGATATAGTAACTTTAACCATTTCTTTTTATACACTTACATTCCCAATTTTAAAAATTAGTATTTTGATATGCCATAAAAAGTATTGTACATACACTTTTGTTCTAATATTGCTGAATATTTACTTAGAATACAGCTTTTCAGTGTTTTAAATGACATATTTGTTTACTTTAAAAAAGACTATATGCATGACTTTTTTAATGATAGAACAGTAATAATGTACTTTATGAACAGTACAGTAATATACTCATTGTGAAACAGAACAATAAAACAATAAGGATATTTTCTTTTTTCTTCAGGAGAGAAGTATATAGTATTCTTCAAGCTGAAGGTATTTTACTTCCTCGTTATGCAATTTTGAATCGTGACCCAAATAATCCCAAAGGTAAGAGTAAGAGATTTTAAACAAGCTATCTTTTGTCACTTAACATACTTTTGAGCCACTGTCTTCTGTAATTAAATGGAAAGAATTTAAATTATGGTATTCTATTCAATTTTAAAAAAAATGATCCAAATAGGCAATTAAATTTCAATTAAAATGTGACACTATGAACTACAAGGCTAACTAATAATCAGGAGTTGTATGTCCTACATTTCTTTGGTCTACATTTGACATATCAGAATCATAAAGAAGAATTTTTAAATTACATGTTTAATAAATTTGTATTGATTGGGGTAAATTCATCTATGACTATTGATTTAAGTATTAGAAACTTCATGTTAGTATGCCACAACTAAACTTCTGATGAGTAGGAATTTTGAAATACTACTATTTATTAATATTTTAAAGTACCCTTTGCTTCATTTTCCTAGTTATCTAAAACATGGCATGTAAGTTACACTTAGTCTAAAAAGGCAAGATAAATGTTTATATGTTTTAATATTTAATATTCTGATAACTATTTTGGGGAATTTTGATGACTTTATTGTACATTAGAGGAACTTTTATTAAAAACCAGATATAGTACCATCTGTAACAGGGAACTTTTCTCATTTGTCTAGAGGTACAACTTGCTGATTGGATTGCTTGCTTACTCTGTATATTGGTTAATTTTCTAACTTAAATAATTTCATGTTTTATGGTATCTGTGGTATAATGATTCCATACATTTTTCAGAAGATGATAGCATTATGGAGTTATTTCTCAATCTTTCTTGTGTATCATTTCATATCTAACTTTGAATTCTATGGGGTGGCAGGGTAAAATGGCTGGTCCATTAGATTTTTGAAGAATATAGTTCCTAATGTCACAGATCATATGTTTGCATAAATATTTTTAATTAAAATCAAATCAGTACATTATCCAAGGTTACTTTTCTTTGTAATCTCTATTATAGTAAAAACAAAAAAAGTCCTCAATAATAATAATATATCTAGGTAATATACAATATATAATTTTTCTTGCTATTGTGTTTGATTTATAGAATGTAATCTGATTGAAGGGGAAGATCATGTAGAAGTAAATGGGGAAGTTTTCCAAAAGCCATTTGTAGAAAAGCCAGTCAGTGCAGAAGACCACAATGTTTACATTTATTATCCAACATCTGCTGGTGGTGGAAGTCAAAGACTTTTTCGAAAGGTAAACCTTTGTTACCCTAGTGAATACTATTCTAAATACATTGTTGTATAAATTTTACTAAAAGTAATGAAGTATTTAGTAAAACTAAGGTTAACAATGTATCATTTAGAGATAAATTAATAAAACTGATATCATATCAATACTTTGTTAGAAAAGCAAAGCTTACCTACAGAATACCAAGAAAGTTATTTGATCTTCTTTCTACCTTCCATTTATGTATCTGTCATGTGAGAAATTCGGTAAAGATCAGCATTTTTTTTAAGAAAAATGGCCTTCCAAATGGATAGTTCATAGAAAAAGTAATGCCAATGAACTCTTAAATACATGAAAGTATGCTCAAAATTTTACACCCATAATAAAATAAATGTAAAGTCTAAAAGATAATGACATTGAATTACTTTTTGAATTAGCAAGATCAAAAAGATTGAGGTAGTTGGAAAACAAGTACAAGTCCAAACGTTGTTAGCAACATTTCTACTTAGCAATATAACTTAGCAATATATCAGGATTAAAAGTGCACGTTCAGGGCTTCCCTGGTGGGGCAGTGGTTGAGAGTCCGCCTGCTGATGCAGGGGACATGGGTTCATGCCCCGGTCCGGGAGGATCCCACATGCTGCAGAGCGGCTAGGCCCGTGAGCCATGGCCGCTGACCCTGCGCGTCCAGAGCCTGTGCTCCGCAACGGGAGAGGCCACGGAAGTGAGAGGCCCGCGTATCGCAACAACAACAACAACAAAAATGTGCACATTCACTCATAAACAGTCATGGAAATGCAAAGTAAGAACACAATGAGGTACTTGTTTTATATTCATTAGAGTGGCAAATATTAGGAAGTCTGACAATACCAAATATAGATAATTGTAGATCAGTAGAAACTCTTATACATTGCTGGAGAGACTGGAAATTATTAAAACAGTTTTTAAAAGATTTTGGCATTATTTTGTAAGTTGAATGTGAGCATATTCTATCACCTAGCGATTCCACTTCTAGAATATGCCTTAGAAACACTCCTGCACACGTGTGCCACGGGGATATTTAAAAGAAAGTTCGAAGCAAGATTGCTCTACTAGCTAAAGCTTAGAAAACAACCTAAATATATATTGATAGGCAAATGAATGAATTATGGGCTATTTATACAGAGGAAAATTCTATAGTATTAAGAAAGTAGTTACATGCAGCAATATGGTTGAATCTTAGAAACACTGTTCTTAGTTTTCATTGTATTTTTATGCTATTCAAGTTACCATTAGAGCAAAAAATAATATAGTGTCAACTGTGTAATGTGTTGTTAAATATTTGTAGATTAAAAAAATTTTTGGAAATAACAGTGATGGAAATAGATGGTAAAAAGGGTTATTTTATAAAAATGAGGAGAATAATTTAGTTTTTACATTGATAGACTTCTTTTATTTTCAGATTGGCAGTAGAAGTAGTGTTTATTCCCCAGAAAGCAATGTACGAAAAACAGGCTCATATATATATGAAGAGTTTATGCCCACAGATGGTACTGATGTTAAGGTAGGATTGATTAAAGTTTATTTTGTATTTTGAGTTTACCAGTGATCTCAGAAAAAGAGATTACCTTTTAGTTAGCTATATCTAACCTCTATTCTGAATCTCTTTCTTTTTAACTAGGGATTCTTAATCTGTTTTGTATTATGAATGCCATTGGCAGTCTGAAGCCTATGGACCCTTTATACAGGATAATGTTCTTAAATGCTTAAAATAAACCACACAGTATTACCAAGGAGACAGATTTTATTGAATATTTAAAAACCAACCCAAAATATAGTGGGTAAGGGTCTAATAGCCACCACGATGTTTCCAGGCATTGATCAGTGTAAATGATATTTTGAGAACTTTGACAACTATAATGTGATTTAAAAAAAAATAGGTGTGATTTCTGTTGGTGACAAATAAGGTCTTAACTGCTTTACCTTCAGCCAGTCTGTGTCTAGAGAGTTCTTTCTTAGGTGTAAACCTGATCATGAACTTCTTTTTAAAAATTCTCTTGTGGATCCTCATTGACCACAGGGTAATAATCAGATTTATAAGGCTGGCATAGATACTTCACAGTCTGCCCTCTGTCCTACAAACCTTATTTCTTACATTATAAACCATATCAAATACGTACTGTTACCTGAATACATCATGCTGTTTGGTTTCTCTGCCCTTTGTCTGTGTTTATTACCTTTGCTTAGAGTGCGTTTCCCTCTCTTGTCTGCTTTTGAATTCATTCTGTCCCTCATCCCCCACCCCCTTTTAAATCTTTATTTTGGCAGTTACTTCCTTCTGTAATTTTTAAATTTATTTGTACCTCTACTTTGTTAAACTAAAACAATTTGAGAAGGGTCACATCATATGCATTCTAGTATTCCCTCATAATGTTCAGTATAATTATTTTTTATAGAGAACAGGACCTCACTTTACCAATTTTTGCTGTATAATTAATTATTTATAACCTCTTCCAGTGTATTGAAAATTTTCACATGTAAAATAGAAAGATGTGTGAAAAAATAGTCTGGACACAGGTATTTTTTATTTATTATTTTTATTTGAATTTGTTGTCTGCTTTTTAATTTATATATATATATTTAAGTAAAATATGTATTTTAATATTTCTGAAAGGTTTATACAGTAGGTCCAGATTATGCCCATGCTGAAGCTCGAAAATCTCCTGCACTTGATGGCAAGGTGGAACGAGATAGTGAAGGAAAAGAAGTAAGATACCCTGTTATTCTCAATGCACGAGAGAAATTAATTGCTTGGAGAGTTTGCCTTGCATTTAAGGTAAGATGTTATGCAGGCCATATAGACTCTTGTAAAAATTCTAATTTTTTTTTTTTAGTAAATGAGATGTTATTTGGGCTTATAACAGGAGAGATAAGCAGAGAAAATAAAGTGGTATATCTGAATGGTTTATGTACTTTTCAAGGGATTCTTGTAGTGCCATTAATATTAAAAATATATAATAAATGAAGACCTTTGTTTCTCTTTATTCTTTCTGTATTATATAGAAGGAAACCATGTCAATTTATTCAGAAACTACAATTACAGAGGAAAACTTAACTGAAACAGTAGAATTACAGGAGTATTATTTAACATACCCCTATAACCAAAACTGATTACAAGTATCTATTCAGAGTTGATAAATGATTTTTTTAAATAAAAAATGTCATCAGTCTTCTAGCCTTTGCAGTTGATCCTTTAGCCTATTATGTATAGTAAAATATGTTCATGAAAGCTATACTAATACACTTCCTAAAGAAAACTTTTTACTTACGACATTTGACTAGTTCTCTCAATCTGTATTATTAGGCTTTGCCTGTACTGTACAGTAAAGATTTAAATAGAGTAGTTCAACTTGAATCTAATAAAGGATAGACTTTACCTTGTTGAAGCCTTGCCTTGGATATGTGACTTAAAGACTAGTGTATATTACTGGTTATTAAATAATAAATAAGTTCTTTGTGTTTTAATAATTTGAAGTCTCTCATGGAAGGAATCTTAGCCTGAAATATGTTTTAATAGCTTTATGTGAATTGTTTTAATTTTGTAATACCAGGATTCCAAAAGCCTTGACTTAAAATAACATTATACTAATATGTGATATGTGAATATAAAATGTAGAAGATCAGAAAATTCCTGGAGCCCGAGCAGGAAATTCATACCCTTCAACTGTTTTCTCCCAAATTAAGTAAATTTATTTCAGGTGCTCACAAGTATGTGGTTATCAGGGTTTAAAAGATTCATAGGGATAATGGGACATTTCCTCTGGGATATGTCTTCAAAACTTTCTCCTGTTTAGTTTTTTGTGGTTTTTTTTTTTGGATTAAAATGATATAATTTCTACTAGCACAGAATTTATCGAAGCCTTTAAACATTTTTACTTTTGTTTTTTAATAAAATGTTAATTGAAGAACTTCTTGGCCTCTCTAGTCCCGTGAGCATTAATGTTCTACATCTACTTCATAGGAAGAACTTAAATAATCATATGACATGCATATTTCAGAGTATTCAAGTTACAGATAAGTAGTTTCTTTGTTTTTACTTGCTATGAAGTAAACTGATAAGCAGTAATATACTTTTAGGCAGTTATAAAATTTGATGTTTTCTAATAAAACTGGAAAACTGTAAGTCATAATTCAAATGGAACTTTAAAGTTTATACTTTATTTTAAATAGCAAACAGTTTGTGGCTTTGATTTGTTACGGGCCAATGGACAGTCCTATGTCTGTGATGTCAATGGCTTCAGTTTTGTGAAAAATTCCATGAAGTATTATGATGATTGTGCAAAAATACTTGGGTAAGATTTTCTTCTTTATACTTCTTCCGCTTTACTTTTGTTACAGCTAATGCATACTGGTTATTCAGAAACCAAATAATGGTAAACATCAAGTGATCAGGGTTTTGTAAACACTGCAGAGTAAAAAATCAATGTTCATAAAATGACATGCCCAAAGACCATGCCAAATCCTGAATTACACTTTGGGTTATGAAAGGCAAATCAATATATGACCAGTATAGATAAAGGCTTAAAGGTATTTAACTTCATAGATTTAGAAATGCTGTAACAGTGATTTTTAGTGATTATCACAGTGGTTATTCATCAAAATGGCTAATTTATTTGATTATTTTGTTTCTCAAGTTTTTGATATGTAATTATAGTACTTAATGGTTCAAAATTAACCAGAATAAGTAACCAGAATAAAATAGAAATACCTGGAATTTAGAATTCTTTTGAATGATTCTGCTTTCTACACGCATATGTTACTTTAAAATAATCTCATGAGATTATGAAGTGAATATAAAAGAAATTATTGCATATAGAAATGCCATTTTTATATTCTTTGACTTATTTTCTTATATCCTGATTTAGACGACTTGAGAGACAAGAACTATTTTTAAACCATTTCAAAGTATATTTGACAAAGCCGTAAAAAACTTACACTTTAAAATGTATTTTAATAATTGGGGTCAGCTGTTATAGTATATTTCAAAGGTTTGTGAACTTACCCTTAAAGTGAAATTTGGGGGAGCTTACTAAATTTTAGCATGAATAAATGCTAAATTTAAACAAAACAAAAAATGTCTTATAATTACTTAAACATGTTTTCATTATTAACCTTATTAGCAAAGAGTAATAAGAAATTTGTTAAACATGAGCAATAGTTTAAAATAGCTTTGCAGGTGATAAATAAAAACTGAAAGAAATGATCAATGGCCACACAGAAGAGATAATCTTGGATTTCAGAATCTTTGTAAGTAGATACGCAGTTACAGTGATTTACTTGAATCCTGTGTAATTTATATTTTTAAAATGAGAGTAAATAAGTAAAGCCAAATTCACGACATCCTGTTAGTGTGTTCTATACAACAGTTTAGCACTGCTGATCTAATTTTTCTTGACCAGGATTGATTTTTTACGTTACTTTTTATGTGCTGTATTCACATAATCACTAGATAGTTTGACATTCCCTCCTATAATACTCAGTTATTTGTCATTAGACTTTACCTCCTATAATACTCAGTTATTTGTCATTAAATACCCAGGTTTGTCTTGAAATGAACTAGTTTAATTTTTCTTTTCTTTTTGTCTTGAAGGAATATTGTAATGCGAGAGCTTGCTCCACAGTTTCATATCCCCTGGTCGATACCCTTAGAAGCTGAAGATATCCCGATTGTACCAACTACATCTGGAACTATGTAAGTTTAAATATTTTCATTTAGAAACTCTTTGGGTTTTCCCCATTGGTTAGTGCTATTACAGTGAAGATTATATTTCTGAATAATTATTAGATACTCTACTGTGTATGTTTTCATATGATTGACTTTGCAGATGGAGAAATAGATTATATGCTTTACATGGGGCTATTTAGACTAAAGATCTTTTCTGTTGTTCCAAATAAAATCCTGAAAAATGCTTATATAGTTATAGAACTATTGAATTAAGCCATAAGAATAAAGGAGGTGCCAACAGATGTGTTCCCTAAAGGTTCGTGGTCAGTGGTCATACAACTTTAGTGCTCTCAGCATGTAAAGGAAAAATATACAGTTATATCTTGAAGTAAATTAATTAGACCAACATTGCCAAAGTGTTTCATAAATTCTAGTGAAAGTTACTGCTTGAAATTCACCTGTCACTCAGGTGAGTTGACCAAATGCTTCATATTCACAGCTTAGAGCTTTATCTTAGCATATTAAATATTCTTAGGAGTCCTGATTGGGGCGGAGAGGAGGGTAAAAATACTTAATTTTGTTTTTAAACCAATATTTCCAAACTTATTTAACACAAAACATATTTTTGGGTAACTTATTCTATAGAGTTATGTTCTATGTCTCACAGTCTGGCAAATGTTAAATTGTACCCTACCATTTCTGCTAAGACAGTTTTATCTTCCAGTAACTTGAGTTTGAAATACTTTTCTTCTTACGTGGGCAAAATAAATATAGCAGCTTTATTTTGTTTGATTTAATGAAATCTCAGTCTTTAGTGATCTGTGCTACAGGGCAGATAATTAAAGAAGTTAGGGGATTACAGTCCATTTACTTTATTTTTTTTTAATATTTTATTTATTTTAACATCTTTATTGGCGTATAATTGCTTTATAATGGTTTGTCAGTTTCTGCTTTATAACAAAGTGAATCAGCTATACATATACATATATCCCCCTATCTCTTCCCTCTTGGGTCTCCCTCCCTATCCCCCCCCTCTAGGTGGCCACAAAGCACTGAGCTGATCTCCCTGTGCTATGTGGCTGCTTCCCACTAGCTATCGATTTTACATTTGGTAGTGTATATATGTCAGT
This sequence comes from Neophocaena asiaeorientalis asiaeorientalis, assembly GCF_003031525.2. Classification (NCBI taxonomy): domain Eukaryota; kingdom Metazoa; phylum Chordata; class Mammalia; order Artiodactyla; family Phocoenidae; genus Neophocaena; species Neophocaena asiaeorientalis. The sequence continues at coordinate 2,637,346 of NW_020172676.1, forward strand.
GCCACTCTCTCACTTTGTCCCAGCTTACACTTCCCTCTCCCCGTGTCCTCAAGTCCGTTCTCTAGTAGGTCTGCGTTTTTATTCCCATCCTGCCCCTAGGTTCTTCATAACCATTTTTTTCCTTACATTCCATGTATATGTGTTAGCATATGGTATTTGTTTTTCTGTGTCTGACTTACTTCACTCTGTATGACAGACTGAAGGTCCATCCACCTCACTACAAATAACTCAAATTTGTTTCCTTTTATGCCTGAGTAATATTCCATATGTGCCACATCTTCTTTATCCATGCATCTGTCCATGGACACATAAGTTGTTTCCATGTCCTGGCTATTGTAAATAGAGCTGCAATGAACATTGTGGTACATGACCCTTTTTGAATTATGGTTTTCTCAAGGTATATGCACAGTAGTGGGATTCCTGGGTTGTATGGTAGTTCTATTTTTTATATTTTAAGGAACGTCCATACTGTTCTCTTATAGTGGGTGTATCAATTTACATTCCAACCAACAGTGAAGAGAGTTCCCTTTTCTCCACACCGTCTGCAGCATTTATCGTTTGTAGACTTTTTGATGATGGCCATTCTGACCCGTTTGAGGTGATACCTCATTGTAGGTTTTGTTTTTTTTTTTTTTTTTTTTGGTGAGGCTCACGGGCCTAGCTGCTCCGCGGCATGTGGGATCTTCCCGGACCGGGGCACGAACCCGTGTCCCCTGCATTGGCAGGCTGACTCTCAACCCCTGCACCACCAGAGAAGCCCTCTCATTGTAGTTTTGATTTGCATTTCTCTAATGATTACTGATGTTGAGCATCCATTCATATGTTTGTTGGCAATCTGTAAATCTTCTTTGGAGAAATGTCTGTTTAGGTCTTCTGCCCATTTTTAGATTAGGTTGTTTGTTTTTTGATATTGAGCTGCATGAGCTGCTTATAAATTTTGGAGATTAATTCTTTGTCAGTCACTCCCTTTGCAAATATTTTCTCCCATTCTGAAGGTTGTCTTTTCATCTTGTTTATGATTTCCTTTGCTGTGCAAAAGCTTTTCAGTTTCATTAGGTCCCATTTGTTTATTTTTGTTTTTATTTCCATTTCTGTAGAAGGTGGGTCAATAAGGATCTTGCTGTGATTTATCTCATAGAGTGTCCTACCTATGTTTTCCTCTAAGAGTTTTATAGTGTCTGGCCTTACATTTAGGTCGTTAATCCATTTTGAGTTTATTTTTGTGTGTGGTGTTAGGGAGTGTTCTAATTTCATTCTTTTACATGTAGCTGTCCACTTTTCTCATCACCACTTATTGAAGAGGTTGTCTTTTCTCTGTTGTATATTCTTGCCTCCTTTATCAAAAATAAGGTGACCATATGTGCATGGGTTTATCTCTGGGCTTTCTGTCCTGTTCCATTGATCTATATTTCTGTTTTTGTGCAAGTACCATACTGTGTTGATTACTGTAGCTTTGTAGTATAGTCTGAAGTCAGGGAGCCTGATTCCGCCAGCTCCGTTTTTCTTTCTCAGGGTTGCTTTGGCTATTTGGGGTCTTTTGTGTTTCCATACAAATTGTGAAATTTTTTGTTCTAGTTCTGTGAAAAATGCCACTGGTAATTTGATAGGGATTGCATTGAATCTGTAGCTTGCTTTGGGTAGTATAGTCATTTTCACAATATTGATTCTTCCAATCCAGGAACATGATATATCTCTCCGTCTGTTTGTATCATCTTTAATTTCTTTCATCAGTGTCTTATAATTTTCTGCATACAGGTCTTTTGTCTCCTTAGGTAGGTTTATTTCTAGGTATTTTATGCTTTTTGTTACAGTGGTAAATGAGAGTGTTTCCTTAATTTCTCTTTCAGATTTTTCATCATTAGTGTATAGGTATGCAAGAGATTTCTCTGCGTTAATTTTGTGTCCTCCTACTCTACCAAATTCATTGATTAGCTCTAGTGGTTTTCTGGTAGCATCTTTAGGATTCTCTATGTATAGTATGTCATCTGCAAACAGTGACAGCTTTACTTCTTCTTTTCCGATTTGGATTCCTTTCACTTCTTTTTCTTCTCTGGTTGCTGTGGCTAAAACTTCCAGAACAATATTGAATAATAGTGGTGAGAGTGGGCAACCTTGAGTTGTTCCTGGGCTTAGTGGAAATGGTTTCAGTTTTTCACCATTGAGGATGATGTTGGCTGCGGGTTTGTCGAATATGGCCTTTATAATGTTGAAGTAAGTTCCCTCCATGCCTACTTTTTGGAGGTTTTTTATCATAAATGGGTGTTGAATTTTGTCAAAAGCTTTTTCTGCATCTATTGAGATGATAATATGGTTTTTATTCCTTTTTTTTTAATATGGTGTATCACATTGATTGATTTGCATATATTGAAGATTCCTTGCATTCCTGGGATAAACCCCACTTGGTCATAGTGTACAATACTTTTAATGTGCTGTTGGATTCTGTTTACTAGTATTTTGTTGAGGATTTCTGTGTGTATATTCATCAGTGATATTGGCCTGTAGTTTTCTTTCTTTGTGACATCTTTGGTTTTGGTATCAGGGTGATGGTGGCCTCGTAGAATGAATTTGGGAGTGTACCTCCCTCTGCTATGTTTTGCAAGAGTTTGAGAAGGATAGGTGTTAGCTCTCCTGTAAATGTTTGATAAAATTCGCCTGTGAAGCCATCTGGTCCTGGGCTTTTGTTTTTTGGAAGATTTTTAATCACAGTCTCAATTTCAGTGCTTGTGATTGGTCTGTTTATATATTCTGTTTCTTTCTGGTTCAGTCTCAGAAGGCTGTGCTTTTCTAAGAATTTATCTGTTTCTTTGTGGTTGTCCATTTTATTGGCATACAGTTGCTTGTAGTAATCTCTCATGATCCTCTGTATTTCTGCAGTGTCAGTTGTTACTTCTCCTTTTTCATTTCTAATTCTGTTGATTTGAGTCTTCTCCCTTTTTTCTTGATGAGTCTGGCTAATGGTTTATCAATTTTGTTTATCTTCTCAAAGAACGAACTTTTAGTTTTATTGATCTTCGCTATCGTTTCCTTCATTTCTTTTTCATTTATTTCTGATCTGAGCTTTATGATTTCTTTCCTTCTGCTAACTTTGGGGATTTTTGTCCTTCCTTCTCTAATTGCTTTAGGTGTAACGTTTGGTTGTTTATTTGAGATGTTTCTTGTTTCTTGAGGTAGGATTGTATTGCTATAAACTTCCCTCTTAGAACTGATTTTGCTGCATTCCGTAGGTTTTGGGTTGTCTTGTTTTCATTATCATTTGTTTCTAGGTATTTTTTGATTTCCTCTTTGATTTCTTCAGTGACCTCTTGGTTATTAAGTAGTGTATTGTTTAGCCTCCATGTGTATGTATTTTTATAGATTTTTTTCCCTGTAATTGATATCTAGTCTCATAGTGTTGTGGTTGGAAAAGATACTTGATACAATTTCAATATTCTTAAATTTACCAAGGCTTGATTTGTGACCCAAGATATGATCTATCCTGGAGAATGTTCCGTGAGCCCTTGAGAAGAAAGTTGTTCTGTTGTTTTTGGATGGAATGTCCTATAAATATCAATTAAGTCCATCTTTTTTAATGTATCATTTCAAGCTTGTGTTTCCTTATTTATTTTCATTTTGGATGATCTCTCCATTGGTGAAAGTGGGGTGTTAAAGTCCCCTGTTATGATTGTGTTACTGGTGATTTCCCCTTTTATGGCTGTTATCATTTGCCTGATGTATTGTGGTGCTCCTATGTTGGGTGCATAAATGTTTACAATTGTTATATCTTCTTTTTGGATTGATCCCTTGATCATTATTTGTGTCCTTCTTTGTATCTTGTAATGGTCTTTATTTTAAAGTCTATTTTGTCTGATATGAGCATTGGTACTCCAGCTTTCTTTTGATTTCCATTTTCATGTAATACCTTTTTCCGTCCCCTCACTTTCAATCTCTATGTGTCCCTAGGTCTGAAGTGGGTATGTACAGGTCTTATTTTTGTATCCATTCGCCCAGTCTGTGTCTTTTGGTTGGAGCATTTAATCCATTTACATTTAAGGTAATTATCGATATGCGTGTTCCTATTACCATTTTCTTAATTGTTTTGGGTGTGTTTTTGTAGGTCTTTTCCTTCTCTTGTGTTTCCTGCATAAAGACGTTCCTTTAGCATTTGTTGTAGAGCTGGTTTCATGGTGCTGAATTCTCTTAGCTTTTGCTTGTCTGTAAAGGTTTTAATTTCTCCATCAAATCTGAATGAGATCCTTGCTGGGTAGAGTAGTCTTGGTTGCAGGTTTTCTCCTTTCACCACTTTAAATATGTCCTGCCACCTCCTTCTGGCTTGCAAGGTTTTTGCTGAAAGATCAGCTGTTAACCTTATGGGGATTCCCTTTTATGTTATTTGTTGTTTTTCCCTTGCTGCTTTTAATATTATTTCTTTGTATTTAATTTTTGATAGTGTGATTAATATGTGTCTTGGCGTGGATTTATCCTGTATGGGACTCTCTGTGCTTCCTGGACTTGATTAACTATTTCCTTTCCCATATTGGGGTAGTTTTCAACGATAATCTCTTCACATATTTTCTCAGTCCCTTTCTTTTTTTCTTCTTCTTCTGGGACCCCTATAATTCGAATGTTGGTGCATTTAATGTTGTCCCAGAGGTTTCTGAGACTCTCCTCAATTTTTTCTTTCTTTTTTCTTTATTCTGCTCTGCCTTAGTTATTTCCACTATTTTATCTTCCAGGTCACTTATCCGTTCTTCTGCCGCAGTTATTCTGCTATTGATTCCTTCTAGAGACTTTTTTATTTCATTTATTGTGTTTTTCATCATTGTTTGTTTGATTTTTAGGTCTCCTAGGTCCTTGTTAAGCATTTCTTGTATTTTCTCCATTCAGTATCCAAGATTTTGGACCATCTTTACTATGCTTACTCTGAATTCTTTTTCAGGTAGACTGCTTATTTACTCTTCATTTGTTTGTTCTGGTGGGTTTTTACCTTGCTCCTTCATCTGCTGTGTGTTTCTCTGTTTTCTCATTTTGCTTCATTTACTGTGTTTGGGGTCTCCTTTTTGCAGGCTGCAGGTTCGTAGTTCCTGTTTTTTTGGTGTCTGCCCCCAGTGGCTAAGGTTTGTTCAGTGGGTTGTGTAGGCTTCCTGGTGGAGGGGACTAGTGCCTGTGTTCTGGTGGATGAGTCTGGATCTTGTCTTTCTGGTGGGTGGGTCTGCGTCCGGTGGTGTGTTTTTGGGTGTCTATGACCTATTATGAGTTTAGGCAGCCTTTCTGCTAGTGAGTGGGGTTGTGTTCCTGTTTTGCTAGTTGTTTGGCATAGGGTGTCCAGCACTGTAGTTTGCTGGTTATTGAGTGGAACTGGGTCTTGGTGTTGAGATGGAGATCTCTGGGAGATTTTTGCCATTTGACATTACGTGGAGCTGGGAGGTTTCTAGTGGACCAATGTCCTGAACTCCACTCTCCCACCTCAGAGGCACAGGCCTGACATGCGGCTGGAGCACCAAGATTCTGTCATCCACACAGCTCAGAATAAAAGGGAGAAATAAATAAATAAATAAATAAATAAAATAAAGTTGTTAAAGTAAAAAATAATTATTAAAAATAAAAAATATTTTTAAGTAATAAAAAAAGAAAGAAAGGAGAGAGCAAGGAAACTAAAAAACAAATCCACCAATGATAAGAAGTGCTAAAACCTATACTAAAAAAAAATGGGCAGACAGAATCCTAGGACAAATGGTAAAAACAAAGGTATACAGACAAAATTACACACAGAAGCATACACATACACACTCACAAAAGAGAAAAAGGAAGTGTATATATATATATATATATATATATATATCATTGCTCCCAAAGTCCACTGCCTCAATTTGGGATGATTTGTTGTCTGTTCAGGTATTAAGAGATGCAGCGTACATCAATTTGATTGTGGAGATTTAATCCGCTGCTCCTGAGGCTGCTGGGAGAGATTTCCCTTTCTCTTCTTTGTTCGCTCAGCTCCTGGGATTCAGCTTTGCATTTGGCCCCTCCTCTGCACCACCTGAGGGCATCTGTTCTTTGCTCAGACAGGACGGGGTTAAAGGAGCAGCTGATTAGGGGGCTCTGGCTCACTCAGGCTGTGGGGAGTGAAGCGTATGGAATGCGGGGTGAGCCTGCAGCAGCAGAGGCCAGCGTGATGTTGCAGCGGCCTGAGAAATGCCTTGTGTTCTCCCGGGGAAGTTGTCCCTGGATCACGGGGCCCTGGCAGTGGCGGGCTGCACAGGCTCCGGGAGGGGCGGTGTGGATATTGACCTGTGCTTGCACACAGACTTTTTGGTGGCTTCAGCAGCAGCCTTAGCATTTCATGCCCATCTCTCGTGTCCACGCTGATAGCTGTGGCTCGTGCTCATCTCTAGAGCTTGTTTAGGCGGTGCTCTGAATCCCTTCCTCACACACCGTGAAACAAAGAGGCAAGAAAAAGTTTGCCTCTTAGGGAGGTCCAGACTTTTTCCCTGACTCCCTCCCAGCTAGCTGTGACACACTAGCCCCCTTCAGGCTGTGTTCATGCAGCCAGCCCCAGTCCTCTCCCTGGGATCTGACCTTCTGAAGCCCGGGCCTCAGCTCCCAGCCCCTCCCGCCTCGGCGGGTGAGTACACAAGCCTCTCGGGCTGGTGAGTGCAGGTCAGCCCCGATCCTCTGTGCGGGAATCTCTCTGCTTTGCCCTATGCACCCCTGTTGCTGCGCTCTCCTCCGTGACTCCAAAGCTTCACCCCTTCGCCACCCGCAGTCTCCACCTGCGAAGGGGCTTCCTAGTGTGTGGAAACCTTTTCTCCTTCACAGCTCCCTCCCACTGGTGCAGATCCCATCCCTATTCTTTTGTCTCTGTTTTTTCTTTTTTTCTTTTGCCCTACCGAGGTACGTGGGGAGTTTCTTGTCTTTTGGGAGGTCTGAGGTCTTCTGCCAGCATTCAGTAGGTGTTCTGTAGGAGTTGTTCCACATGTAGATGTATTTCTGATGTATTTGTAGGGAGGAAGGTGATCTCCACGTCTTACTCTTTCACCATCTTTAAGGTCTCCCCTCCATTTACTATTATCCTAGAGTTAGCATAGTCATCTCAAGAGAAGAAGCAGGTATTGTGTAGCTTAATATTACTCCCCCTCCAGCCTCTTAAATTCTTTTTAGGATTTGATTTGATAAAATTAAGACTATTTGTTATAAGCACTATGCTTCATGGAGAATATCTTAGAGTGGTAAAAGATGGTTCTATAATATAATTAGATATATTAATCTGAATTATATAACACAAATCTTTGTCAGAAAATTGAATGTTATTTTTTAAATTTTAGGATGGAACTTAGATGTGTCATAGCTGTCATACGTCATGGGGACCGAACACCAAAACAAAAAATGAAAATGGAAGTGAGGCATCAAAAGTATGTTTAAAGGGGAATAATTTAACTCTTAGGAGATATACTTCATATAGAAAAACTGTTTACCACTACTTCTTGGCCATTAATATTTAAACCACTGGAAAGCAATAAAATCCAACAAAATCCATTTTAAATTGTATATTTTAGCATCTGAAAATTACTGTAGCAATATCCATATATGGTCATCATCCTGACCTAGCTTTTATTTATTATTGTAAATATTTAGTCTTCTGTTATTATTCTCTTATATTGCTTTCTGAGAATCATTAACTTCTCAACCTTCTAGATGAAAATTAGTAGAATGAAACTTTGTTACTTCTATTCAGTGAATCTAGTGATTATTAGTTTGATATGGTTTAGGAAAATACTAAGTTTTATCAATCAAAGTAGAGGAGCAACATCGTATAGTGAAAGAGGGCACACAGTGTTTGGAGTCCATAGACCCCAAGTCCCAGATCTATTATTAATTATTGTTTTAGTCCCGTATCTATCATTTATTGTAATTATTTGTTTTAGTTTATAGAGGTAATATTGTTGCAAATGCCTAACAGTGCTCTGTCTTTCTTATAAGATTCTTTGATCTTTTTGAAAAGTGTGATGGATATAAATCTGGGAAATTAAAGCTCAAAAAACCAAAACAATTACAGGCAAGTGCATCTGATTTCTTGTTGGGTTTTAAATTGCTAATCGCAAAGTTACATAAAAATTTAATTCTTTATTTATTTTACAGGAAGTGCTGGATATTGCACGACAACTTCTTATAGAGTTGGGACAAAATAATGATTCTGAAATTGAAGAAAACAAGTCAAAACTTGAACAACTTAAGACCGTGTTAGAGATGTAAGTATCTTTTTGAAACCCATAATTTTGGTAACTACTTATAGTGCTTTTTTTTAAATATGTGTGACTTTTCATGTTAATTTCCTTCACAGTTTTATCTTCTTTATCACTGTAGCTGAGGAGAAATTAGTGGAAATCTAACAACTTTATTTTCATCAGTGAGAAAAGAGATTGTTGTATTGAAGGTTCTGTTTTAGTTTTCATTTTGATGAGAAGATCAAAAGAGGGCATCACATTTAGATCTTGTATGAAGTACTACTTAGGATGAAGGCCACATTGCTAAGTTAACCACAGATTCAGTGCTGTTTAAGTGAAAAATAATTTTGAACTATGTTTTAATCAAGTGAAATTGGTACCACCAATATTCCTCTTATAAACTTTATTTCTTTGACCACTTAAAATCGTTTTTTCTTTTATTTTTTTAAAGACACATACATTTATGTTTTTGTATGTTTATATACTTTGGCATCTATTCAAAATTCTCCAAATTTTATAGAGAAACTTTATTGTATTTTTATTTTTAACGTGGTTAGAATAATTACCTAGGATACAGATTTTGTGCTAGGATATTTTGAAGAATTCAGCAAGGTAATTACAAATAGGAAGCATTAATATGTAAGATTTAGTTTTTGTCCAGGTGGATTTTAGTTTTTCTTTAGGAGGTTGCATCGCATGCTTATTGAATATTGTCTGTTCTGTTTGCCATTTTATTTTTCAGGTATGGCCATTTTTCTGGAATAAATCGTAAGGTCCAATTAACATATCTCCCTCATGGTTGTCCTAAGACATCTAGTGAAGAAGAAGGTATGTCACTATTAATGCCCGTTGTGTTTTATTTATATGTAGGGACTTACTACTCGTTGTTGATTACCTTTGTAATCTTCTGTCTAATAGTTTAGGGGTTAGCATGCTGAATAGAGGAAAAATAACATGGAGTTGTGTTAACTATGCCTTCTATCCTTTAAATAAAAGATGTTTTACGTTTTATCCTTTAGGTAAAGGATACCTTTTATTATTTTGAAAACTGTCTAGGACTTCTCTTTTACTCTTCTGAAAGCTTATTTATTTATAACTAAATGTTACTTAATGGGTCCCTATCCCATACAGGGTATACAGGAAGAAAACTTAAGAAATATGAAAAGACTGTTTAAAAAAATACGTAATCACCATGTTTCTAAAATAGATATTTTTCTCCGCCAATAAATCAGAATAAGCATTTAAAATTAGTCTCCTAAGAGCAGTGAGCACAAAAGTTCATTTACTTTTCAAAAGAAAAATGGGCAGGGATTGGGAAGCCATTTTACGGAGAAGTGGAGATGCCCAATACAATAATGATAATAGTAATAATCAGTCTTGCCTGTCACACTGGCAAAGTTTTTTCTTATTTTCTTCTTTATCAAATGATAATAAAGAATGCTGATGAGAGTACAATGTGACAAGATTTCAGTTTACTGGTAGGATTGTAAATTGACATAACTCTTTTTTTTTTTTTTACTTTGTTTTATTTATTTTATTTTTGGCTGCATTGGGTCTTTGTTGCTGTGCGTGGGCTTTCTCTAAATGTAGCAAGTGCGGGCTACTCTTCGTTGTGGTGCGCCAGCTTCTTATTGCGGTGGCTTCTTTTGTTGTGGAGCACGGGCTCTAGGTGTGCGGGCTTCAGTAATTGTGGCTCGTGGGCTCAGTAGTTGTGGCTCGTGGGCTCTAGAGCTCAGGCTCTGTAGTTGTGGCACACAGGCTTGGTTGCCCTGTGGCATGTGGGATCTTCCTGGACCAGGGCTCCAACCCGTGTCCTCTGCATTGGCAGGCAGATTCTTAACCACTGTGCCACCAGGGAAGCTTTGACATAATTTTTTGAAAAGTAATTTGGCAATATATATCAACATTTCAGGGGACTTCCCTGGCAGTCCAGTGGTTAAGCCTCCACTCTTCCACTGCAGGGGACACGGTTTCGAGCCCTGGTCGGGGAACTAAGATCCAGCATGTTACACAGTGCAGCTGGGGGGAAAAAAAAACCACTTCAGAAATTTTTCATATGCTTTGACCTTAATTCTACTTATAAGAATCTATCCCAAGGGGGTAATCAGATATTGAGGGAAAGATTGTTCTATAGGGATATTCACAGTGGCATTATTTATAGTAACAAAAATTGAAGTAATGATTATTTTAAATGCAAACAAATTTGATTATGTTGATCTTTATATATTCTAAAATTTGATATATTGCTCTTGTCACACCTTGTGATTAATAGCAACACAGATTAATTTTCTATATTTTGATGTTTATATCAAAAAAATCCATAAACAACTATAATTAACAAGTCAGTTAATTACCTTTCTATAAATGTTGGCTTGCATGATAAAGCACATACAGCTACTAACTAGCCCCAGGGGAAAGGGTGATTTTCTATCACTTTTAATGAATCATCAAATTCTTTAGTGCTTATAGTGCTAACTTTTAAATGACCTTTGTTTCTGTAATCAAGCACAGATCTTAGGACGTGATAAAGAGCAAGTCAAAATTAAATATAGAAACTTAGACCTCCCCTATATCTGAGAATATACTTTGGTCTGGAACATACAGATTCTACAACTCCAAATTTAAAAAGCTATTCTTGGCTATATTTTATTGTATATCTCACCCATAAGTTTAAATTATAATAAATATTAAGCTCTGTCATCTCACATCTTGAAAGTTATGCAAATCACTGATTACTAATCATAAAAATGTGTATATCTTCTTCACTTCAGATAACATTAACTTTTATGTGACAGCACTGCAGGAGGCTCTTAATATAAAGCCAAGATCTGAATCCTGTCATCAAGGAGCTCTTAATCTAGTATATGTAGTACAACTAAATACATTGGGCAAATACCATTGCTCTCATACCACTGAGAGCAGGGAAGGGAGAAGTTTCCTTTTAGAGAACTGGGAAAGAGCCTTCTTTCTAGAGTGTGGGAGAGATTTTGAAATTTTAGTAAGATTTTAACAGGTGGAGCAAGGGGTATTCCTAGCAGAAGCAACAGCCTACAAGAAAGGTATATTTAGGGAAGAAAATAATTTCCGTAAGGGCCATATTCCACTGCAGAAGAGACATAAAGAAAAAAATTAATCTTGAAATATGTCTGTTTAGAAGAAAAAACCTTGACATTTGCTTTATTCATTCACATGTATCTTAGACAGCCGAAGAGAAGAGCCATCCTTACTTCTGGTTCTAAAATGGGGAGGAGAACTAACCCCTGCAGGCAGGGTCCAGGCTGAAGAACTTGGAAGAGCTTTCAGGTGTATGTACCCTGGAGGTCAAGGTAAATCTTAGAGTTTCTTTAATTCAGTTAAATTCATACAGGCTGGGTCCAGGCTGAAGAACTTGGAAGAGCTTTGAGGTGTATGTATCCTGGAGGTCAAGGTAAATATTGGAGTTTCTTTAATTCAGTTAAATTCATACCTCATATTTTCAAATCCTAATTTTGAGATGTTATTAAATATTTATAGAAATACAGTGAGGTAAAAATATAGCTTAAGTGATTTGAGGATTTATTTTCAGGAGATTATGCAGGATTTCCTGGTTGTGGTTTACTTAGATTACATAGTACCTACCGACATGACCTTAAAATATATGCCTCTGATGAAGGACGAGTCCAGATGACTGCAGCTGCTTTTGCAAAGGTATAAATAAATGTTTTTTAGAATTATTAGAATTTTCATCTAATATAGCATTTAAAAAGATTTTTACTAAGGTATTATTTTAATATTCTAAATTTTAAACTTAGCCCTGAAATGGCAATGACAAGTTGCATTATTAATAAAGTTTATTGTAAATAGTAAGCTTACACCTTTTGAAATTCAGCATGTAACAAGATAATTATTAAGATACCTTCTATTTTGCATACTAATTCTTAATCTGTTTTGGCTTTATTTTATGTATTTAGGGGCTATTAGCTCTAGAAGGAGAACTTACACCCATTCTTGTTCAGATGGTGAAAAGTGCAAACATGAATGGCCTTTTGGATAGTGATAGTGACTCTTTGAGCAGTTGTCAGCAACGTGTGAAAGCAAGACTTCATGAAATACTTCAGAAAGACAGAGATTTTACTGCTGAAGATTATGAAAAGGTGGGTCTTACCAAACTCTTGCATTGTCAAATATTACATGCATTGTCAAATATTACACATAGAAAAGTGCATAAAATGTAAACTTAGAGCTTATCATATTATAAAGCAAAGAGTTATATAATCAGTACAGAGATACAGAACGTTGGAACAACTCTAGGCTCTGTGTGTCCCTTCCCAGTTGCAGCCCCTTCCCTATCTGCTAGAAATAATCACTATCCTAACTTTTTATAGTCTTATACCCAGAGTGCTTATTTGGCTAAGTATGTATCTGTAGCTACCATAGTCTCAGTTTGGGGTATTTTTTAAGCTTCATGTAATAGAATGTTTTCTTTTATGTCTGGCTTCTTTTTCTCAGTGTTATGTTTGTGAAATTCATCCATAGTTTTGAGAATTTTCAGAATTTTCATTTCTATGTAGTATTGTTTTCAGAGGTTGGCAAACTTTTTCTGTAAAAGACCAGATAGTAAATATTTCAGGCTTTGGAGATCACATATAGTTGCTTGTTGCATATGCTTTTCTTTTTTAAACCACCTTTTAAAAATGTAAAAACCATTTATTAGCTCACAGGCTATCACAGGTCATGTTTGGCCTAGTCTGTTGATCCATGTTCTATTTTATGAGTATATGCCAATTTATATATGCTTTCTAATATTGTTATAGTTTGAGGCTGTTATGCTAATACTGCCGTGAATATCCATATATGCCTCCTAGTGCATATGAGCATATGTTTCTCTTTGGTGTATTCTAGGAGTGGAAATGTTGTGCCCCACAGTGTGCTAATATTTCGATATTAGTAGATGTCAAACTGTTTTCCAAAGTCATTGAAGCAATTTATACTCCCACCAGAAGTCCATGGAAATTGTTATTGCTCTACATAGTCTCTATTCTTGGTATTTTCAGACCATTCAATTTTGCCTATTCTGAAGGTGGATGTATAGTAGTACCTCACTGTGGTTTTAATATTCGTTGACCATTTAGGTATCTTCTTTCATAAGGCCTGCTCTTCAAGTCTTGTCCTTTTTTTCTACTAGTTGCCTGTGTTTTTCTTATTGAATAGTAGAATTTCTTTGTATATTTTGGATATGAGCTCTTTGTTATGTGTTCTAAATACTACCATCTACTCTGAGCCTTAATGATTTCCTTTGATAAGCAGAAATTCTTATTTTCCATGAATTTCTTTTTTTTTCCCCCATGTATTTCAAGGTCAATTTTTTCCTTTATGTTCAGTGCATTTTAATGCTTTCTTTATAATACCTTTTTCTTTTTTTTAATTTATCATAGGTTTAACAATTAAACCTGTATTTTATTTTTATATATATATATTTTTTTACATCTTTATTGGAGTATAATTGCTTTACAATGGTGTGTTAGTTTCTGCTTTATAACAAAGTGAATCAGTTATACATATGTTCCCATATCTCTTCCCTCTTGCATCTCCCTCCCTCCCACCCTCCCTATCCTACCCCTCCAGGCGGTCACAAAGCACCGAGCTGATCTCCCTGTGCTATGCGGCTGCTTCCCACTAGCTATCTACCTTATGTTTGGTAGTGTATATATGTCCATGCCTCTCTCTCGCTTTGTCACAGCTTACCCTTCCCCCTCCCCATATCCTCAAGTCCACTCTCTACTAGGTCTGTGTCTTTATTCCTGTCTTACCCCTAGGTTCTTCATGACATTTTTATTTTTCTTAAATTCCATATATGTGTGTTAGCATATGGTATAATACCTTTTTCTAATGTGGGGTCATAAGATATTCCCATATATGATCTTCTAAAACTTTACTGTTTTTCCCTGCACATTTATCTACAATCTAGCTAAAATTGACTTTTGTGTGTGCTATTAGATAAGGATGTCAAAATTGATGTTTTCCCCCCAACCATATGTACATCCAGGTGTCTCAACACCACATACTGAAAAGTCCATCCTTTCCCCACTACTCTGTAGTGCCAGCTTTATCATATGTGTGTTCTTTGTTTCTAGAACGTATTCTTTTGTTGACTCTTGGGCCATTGAATAAGATCTCCCAAATCCTACATGGGTCCTTCTTCAAGTTCTTCTTGGCTTTTCTTGTATTTCCATATAAATTTTAAAATAACCTGGCCTAAAATCCTGTTGGAATATTGATTTAGATTGCATTAGATCTATAGTTTGTGAAAACTTACATCTTTAAAAAAAATTTTTGTGTACTTGTAAACGCTCCCTCTAAAAAGGTTATTATCTGTTGCTGCTATGTACAAATAGTTTTTTTAATATTGACTTTATATGTGTCAACTTTATTTATTAACTTAGTAATTTATCTGTAGATTAAAAAAAATCTTTTCAAAGCATATCCCCAGGTTTTTGTCTTCCTTTCCAGTTTTTAATTCTTTTTATTGCTTTACTTTAATAGCTAGTACCATCAAAGTGATAGTAAATAGAAGTGGCTTTTCTGTTTTTGTTTATATTCTCAAAGGGAAATCTTTTTAACACTGTCCATTAAGTATGATCTCTGTAGATTTTTTTAAAGCTACTCTTTTTCAAAATAAGGAAAATCCATTCTACTCCTGTTTTCTTAAGAGGTTTTATCATGACAAGTTTTTAAATTGTATATTTTCTTATCTGTTAAACATCGCATGATTTGGGGGAGAGGCTACCGTGGTTCCTAGAATAAGCTCATTTAAAAATATATATATATATCACTGGTTTGCGTTTACTAATATTTTTGGTTAGGAGTTTTACATCTGTGTTCATGAGTCATACTGACCTTTACTTTTTTATTCTTGTTGTCTTTGTCTGCTTTCAATATCAAGATTATGCTGTTCTCATAAAATTAATTAGAGAGTCCTGTTTGGGGGGAATAATTCGTGTATATATGTTTCAGTAAATGTTTGGTAAAATTTACTGGTAAATCCCATGGGCATTTTCTTGATGGGAAAGCTTGTAATTGTGGTTTCCAGAGTAATTTAGTAGTTTCCATTTATTATGTCTTGTGTCTGTATTAAGTTACATTCTTCTAGAAATTTGTGTATACATTCCTCTTAAGTTGTTTATAATGTCTGCAAGATCAGTAGAGATATTCCTTTTTGTTTCATAACACTGTACAGTCTTCCCACCCTTTTTTTTCCTTGATCAGTTTTGCCATAGTTGATCAGCTTTATTAGTCCTTTAAAAGAACTGTCTTTCAGATTTGTTGGTTCACTAAATTATGCACTTGTTTTCTATTTTATTAATTTTTATTGTTTAATATTTTATTCCTTCTACTTCTGTAGTTTTATTTTGCTCTTTTTCTAATTGTTAAAAACTAGTGTCACTAGATGGATGCTTATTAACTCATGAATGTTCAATCTTTTGTAAAATACACACTCTAGGCCATAAATTTCCCTTTATGCACTGTTTTGACTGTATTCATAAATTGAGGTTTATGCCATCTGGGACATTTTCTAATTTCCTTAGTGATTTCTTTGATCATATGTTATTTAGAAGTGTACTTTTAAAATTTTCAAACCTATGCATTTTTAAGTTATATTTTTGTTATTTCTAACTTTATATCATTTTGGTAAAAACAAAAATTCTTGCTGATTTTTTTTTTGGTCTGTTTTTTCTTTCTTTACTGTTGTGTGTTAAAATTTCCCACTATAATTGTGGATTTTTCTTGTCTTTGTAATCTCTTAAGCCTTGCTTTACATGTTTTGATGTCATGCTATTAAATGCATACAAATTAAGAATTGGTATATTTCAATCAGTATTTTTGCCTCAAAATTTACTTTGAGATTAATATAGCTAAAACAGTTGTTTTTTCTTTTACTTGGTGTTTGTACGGTATCTTTTTTATCTTTTAACTTTCAGTCTTTCTGAAACTATACTTTTAGATGTATCTCTTAAAATCTGCATATAGATTTTAAAAAAATTTGTCATGAAAATCTTTGTTTAGGACAATTATTTCATTTATATTATAAATTACTGAAATTTGTATATGAATCTATTATCCTTTTAAGTGCTTTATATTTATACTGCCTATTTTTATTTTTCTCTCCTTTCTTGCTTCATTGGAATTGGTACTTTTTATTTATTTATTTCCCTGGTAGTTTGAAAATTATATTTGATTTTACTATTTGTTTTGTCACTACCCAAGAGATAACAATAGGCTTCTATGACATTTGCAAATTGAATGTTTACATCATGCTTTTATCCTCTTCCTGGACAGAGCAAGGACTCTAGAACTAAAGTGTTTTTCAAACTTACTTGACTAAGAATCATCTGGGGTCTTGTTAAAAATGCAGACTCCAGTTTATCCCTTTTTTGAACCCTAAATGTAGAGTTTACCAGAGTTTCACCTTTGAAAATCCTGGACTTCACTTTTTTTGTCCTGTTAACCTAAAATGATATTAAAGCTGTATTCTTCTTCTCTGCTGTCCATTCAGAATCAACAGATGTCTCCAGTGCAAAAACAGCCTTAAAAGCCAGTATCACTCTCTGGATCTCTGACCAGAGAGTTTGGTTTCCATAATTCTTAATAATTCTTAATATCTGATCTCTCAGATACCTTAAAGCAGAAGTATAGAAGTTCTTTGCCCAGGATTTTTACTAATCTTCAGTGGTTAGATTGGCCTAAACTACCTAGTTCACCATAACAAGAAGTGGAATTCCACTTTACATTTTTTATATTTATACAAACTTATTTGATGGGGTTAAATTACTTGCCAAGCAAAGTTTCAACAGTGAAAATTGAAACTATTTGTCATTAATGGCTTTTGTTGACTTGCAGAAAATCTCATCACAAAGGCATTTACATGGTGGTTAAGAGCACAGCTCTTTAGCCAGATTACCTGCTTTTTTAATCTCACTCTTTGCATACTAGTGGTTTGATCTTAGGGAAGGTGCTTTAACCTCTGTTAAGTACCTCATCTGGAAAAAGTGATGAAAATAATAGTCTCGAGGTTATTCCATGTCAATATATGTCAAATGGTTAAACCATATTTGCAAATACCAAGTGAATCAGCAAAATGTCTGCAAAATATTAGAATAAAATCTCCTTGTAAATTAGAGTACTTCTATTAGATTTTCCCTGTGGATAATCTAATGTTAGCTAAGGTTTAGGATTTTTTTAACATGAAATTTTGAGGTTTTTATTTCCTCCTTGATCTTATTTCTGTATTTTGGGGGTATCTTCATTTGTAGTTTGAGTTATTCTGCAGCTACTGGAAAATTTTGTATATTGTTCTCTTGGCCAATTGAGCATAACCAGATGTAAAAATATATACTCTATTCATTTGTAGCTTACTCCATCTGGAAGCATTTCTCTTATCAAATCAATGCATTTAATTAAAAATCCTGTGAAGACCTGTGACAAAGTGTATTTCTTGATACAAAGTTTGACTTCTCAAATCAGACATCGAATGGAAGATCCCAAATCATCAGGTAAATATTTTGTTTTCCTTAGATTAGAACACAAATAAAAGGCACTATCCAGTTGCTATAAACATTTTTAAATAAGATGTGCCAATCATAAAAAATTCAAGCCTTTAATGCTATATTTAGCATTAGATAGGTATGTCTAGGTGTAATTTGAGTTAGTATATATCCAGCAAAAGAATAATAGCGAAGTTATAATTGCTTTTATCTGTGGTAGCATGAAAGGGATAATAAAACATTTTTATTTGGTTAATTACGTAGCATTACTGTACAGCTCAGCAGCAAATAGGCAGCATAATAAGAAGGAGCAAGCAACAGGAAGGTGATCAGTGCTCTGGCTCTGAGACTAGCTTAGTTAATAACTTGGGCAACTAACGTATGTAACATATGGAAGGTCTTCTATAAAACCAGTTCCTAACCCATGTATTTATACTTTTATTCAAGTCTACAAAATATATGGTTGCTAATAGTATATGCCTATGATAACATTTCCTAGATTGTTAACAATTTTACCTTTGATATTTAAGAAGTTTCTAACTACCAATTTTTAATATATATTCTTTATCTGATTTTGAAGTTTAATATACTAAAACTGTTATGTTGTTTTAGATATTCAGCTTTATCATAGTGAGACCTTAGAGCTCATGCTACGTAGATGGTCCAAGTTGGAGAAAGACTTTAAAACAAAGAATGGAAGATATGATATTAGTAAAATCCCTGACATATATGACTGTATAAAATATGATGTCCAGCATAATGGTTCCTTGAAATTAGAAAACACAATGGAATTATATAGGCTTTCAAAGGCATTAGCAGATATTGTTATCCCTCAGGTAAGTAATTCCTACATATCAATTTTCTTGTACTGTTATATAGATACTTTTAAAATGTCTATCAGTGGATAAAAGATAGTTGGTTTTTGTGTCCCAGTAAGCCTATAATTTTAAAAAGGAAAGTAACTAATTATGAATTTATATTTTAAACTTTTTGTTACATTAAATCATTGTTTGATTTTTTAATAGTTTATAGTGACTTTTTAAAATTTAAGAATTGATACTCTTAATAATAATATGCTAACAACAAACAAGACAACTGAAAATAGGATGCGATAAATCACTTAAGTATTTATTGGGCATTTATTGTGCACCTACCAGCTCTGTGCTATGGGAATGTGTGCAAAGTGGGAGAAAAAGGTAGTTGTGTCCCTATATAAATTTTGGAAGGTTTTTTACTTTATGTGGAAGTATTTTGAAAATAATATTTAGAGGCCAGGATGTAAGTAGTTATTTGTGGGGTGTGGTAGAGGTGGAATGGGGGGCCTTATCATTATAGGAGAGTAAAAATAGAGGTGTAACCAAAATTCAGTTAACTGAAATGTAATTAAACAGAGAATCAGATGATAATAAAGAGACAGGTGACAAGACAAGTTGAGATAAGAAATGTGTTAGAAGAAAACAGTTGCAGATGCCCTTTGGAGAACTTTTTTCAACTCAATTACCAAAAGATCATTTGGACATTGTAAAAGGGAGATTGGAGTAAATCACACATTCCAACTGTGAACCAAAGTTAAAAAGCAGGAAAAATGAAATACAGTTGATTTTTGACCAATGTGCATTTGAACTGTAGTGCGTCCACTTATACGCAGATTTTTTACAATAGTAAATACTACAGTACTGCATGATCCACATATCCACAGTTGAATCTGCCAGGGATGCAGAACCACAAATAAGTTATTCTCGAATTTTCAGTGGTGTGCAGGGTTGGTGCTCCTAACCTCCACGTTTTTCAAGGGTCACTGTACATGAAAAGTGTAAAGATTGTATATAAAAGTAGCCTCACTTAAAGATACTCATATATAGAAAACAGTGGGGAGGTTCCTTAATAACTAAAAATAGAACTATTTTATGATCCAGCAATCCCACTCCCATATATCCAGAAAAGATAAAAACTCTTAATTCAGAAAGATACATGCATCCCGGTGTTCATAACAACACCATTTACAATAGCCAAGACATGGAAACAACTGAAGTGCCCATCAGTGGATGATTGGTTTAAGAAGATGTGGTGTGTGTATGTATATATACATATATATATATATCTCTACACATATATACGTATATATACATACACACACCACATATACATACACACACACCATGGAATATTACTCAGCCATAAAAACAAAATATTGCCATTTGCAGCAACATGGATGGACCTAGAGAGCACCATACTAAGTGAATTAAGTCAGAGGAAGACAAATATTATATGATATCACTTGTATGTGGAATCTAAAAAATAATACAAATGAATCTATATTAAAAAGTGGAAACAGACTCATAGACATAGAAAACAAACTTATGGTAAGGGAGAGGGGGAATGATAAAGAGTATGGGATACACACCGCTATACATAAAATAGATAAGCAACAAGGATTTACTATATTCTCTCAAGAATTTACTATATACTAGTTCTCAAGGAGAACTATATTCAATATCTTGTAATAACCTATAATGGAAAATTATCTGAAAAAATATTGGTTTGGCCAAAAAGTTCGTTCGGGTTTTTATGTTATAGAAAAACCCGAACGAACCTTTTGGCCAACCCAATATATAACTGAATCACTTTACTGTACAATTGAAACCAACACAATACTGTAAATCTACTACAATTAAAACTATACTTCAGGACTTACGTGGTGGCACAGTGGTTAAGAATCCACCTGCCAACGCAGGGGACATGAGTTTGATCCCTGGTCCGGGAAGATCCTACATGCTGAGGAGCAACTAAGCTCATGTGCCACAAGTACTGAGCCTGTGCTCTAGAGCCTGCAAGCTGCAACTAGTGAGCCTGTGCACTACAACTACTGAAGCCCACATGCTGTAGAGCCCATGCGCCACAACTACTGAAGCCCGCGTGCTCTGGGGCGCACAAGCCACAACTACTGAGCCTGCGTTCTGAAACTACTGAAGCCTGCACGCCTAGAGCCCGTGCTCTGCAACAAGGGAAGCCACCATAATGAGAAATGCATGCACTGCAATGAAGACCCAGCGCAGCAAAAAAAAAAAAAAAAAAAAAACTCCAGTGTCCTTTTCCTAATATTCACAGAATATCCAGGAAAAACTAGAGACTTAAAAACTGGGAATTCAGGCTGCACAACTTACCTATAAGTATTTGTGTACATGTTAAAGTTTAGCTTATTCTTTCAGCATGAAAGAACAACTATTTATTTGTTTGGTCAGTGTATATGATGTAGACAGGTTTAAGTATATGGTATAAATCAGTGATTTGCAAATAAATTCTTTTTAAAAGAGGATAAAAATATCTCATACTGCAAGAATATGTCTTTGGGCCTTACTATAAGAAACATAGACTTAGAAAACAAGGACTTAGTCTCTGACAACATCTTTCATTTGCTAAGTAGAAGTTTTATTCTGCAAAAGAGGTTTTATTTTACACAATAAAAAGTTGTATTTTTATAACAGATAAGAAAAGCAGACATGTAGATGAATGGAACAGAATTGAGAGCCCAGAAACAAACCCGCACATATCTGGACAATTAGTTTATGATAAAGGAGCCAAGAACATACAATGGAAAAAGCATAGTCTCTTCAATATAGTATTGGGAAAACTGGACAGCCACATGCCAAAGAATGAAACTAGACCACTATATCACACCATACACAAAACTCAAAATGGACTAAAGACTAGAATGTAAGACCTGAAACCATAAAACTAAAAGTAAACATAGTATGCTCCTTGAAGTTGGTCTTAGCAATATCTTTTTGGATATGTTTCCTTGGGCAGGGAAACAGAAGCAAAAATAAACAAACAGGACTACATCAAACTAAAAAGCTCTGTACAGTAAAGTAAATCATCAACTAAACGAAAAGACAACCTACGGAATGGGAGAAGATATTTACAAATCATATATTCAATTTGGGGGTAATATCCAAAATATATGAAGAACTCATACAACTCAACAACAACAAAAAAACAGCCTGATTAAACAATGGGTAGAGGAGCTAAATATTTTTCCAGAGAAGACATACAGATTGCCATGAGGCTCATGAAAAGATATTCAACGTTACTAATTATTGGAGAAATGCAAATCGAAACCACAGTGAGAGATCACCTCAGGCCTGTTAAAATGGCTGTTATCAAAAAGGCAAGAAATAACTAGTACTGGAGAGGATGTGGAAAAATGTGTGGTACACTGTTGGTGGGAATGTAAATTGGTGCAGCCGCTATGGAAAACAGTATGGAGATTCTTCAAAAAATTAAGACTAGAACTACCCTATGATCCAGGTATTCCATTTCTGGGTATTTATCTGAAGAATATGAAGACTCTAATTCGAATAGATACATGCACCCTGTGTTCATTGTGGCGTTATTTACAATAGCCAAGATATGGAAAGTGCCCATTGATGAATGGATGGATGAAGTAGTATATATAATACAATGGAATACATAAAAAAGATACAGTCTTGCCATTTGTGGCAACATGGATGTACCTTGAGGGTGTTATGATAAATAAGTCATTCAAAGAAAAACTAATACTATATGATTTCACTCAAATGTGAATATTAAAATTTTTTAAAAATAAATGAACAAACCAAGCAAAATAAACATGTATTTATAGAGAAAAGAGTAATAATTACCAGAAGGGAAAGGGGGTGAATTGAGTAAAGGAGGTAAACTGTATGGTGATGGGTAGAAACAACTTCTGGTGTTGAGCATACTGTAGTTTATACAGAAGTCAAAATATAATGTTCGCATGAGACATGTTATAAACCAATGTTACCTCAGTAAATTAAGTAAATAGTAAAAGAGCCTCGATGGTATGATGGAAGATAAGAACATCTAAAGATTATATTTGTTATTAAGAGTCTTAATTGAGATGGCACACATTTATTGAAGTTTGAAGATCATTTCTTTGGTGATTGTATTATGAAATGCAGAGGATTCTTTATAATAGCATTTGCAATATAAAGTCCAATGACACTCTCATTAAATATCACCATATAATAAGCTTTCAAATATCTTCATCTGTTATTTTAATCAGTTCTTTTTGTGGAAGAAATAAGAGAACTTGGGTATCCAACAATTAATTATTTGGTCCTAGTTGGTTATGGCAGCTTGCTTTTTCAGCTCTACAAAATATGTCACTGTTTTGAAGGGAAAGGTTTTTTTATTATGAAAGTAATATATCTTTGTTATAAAATATAGATATAGCCAAAAGAAAAATCAGTATGCCATTACCAACTAGAGAAAAACATTTCATTATTTTGGAAAATTCTAAAAGGCCTTTTCCCTTAAATTCATGGATAAAATTTTTTTCATAAATTCGTATATATGACAAATGTATTCTTTGCAAAAATGGAACCAGGAAATGCATACTATTTTATAACCTGATTTTTTTTTCTTGGCATCAAGAAATTTTTTCCAAATCATTAAAGCTAAATATACTTCATTTTTCCTAATGACTGAATGATGTGGTGTAATAATAACTATTTAACCAATTTCTCACATTTGGAAATGTGGATTCTTTTACTTTCTTTCACTCTCCTTATACATGTCTTCTACATACAATCAAGAAGATTTCCAGAACTCTTTTACCAGTTTTGTTACAGACCAGCAGAGTATGAGAGTGCCTGTTTCATTACACCTTGCTAATAACAACAGAAAAATTTCCTTTGATGATGTTAATTTCAACATTTTCCTTTTGTTTACACATACATACTCAATTGCATACATATTTCTTTTTTTCATACCAATTTCACAGTCATCTATGTTGGTGAGATAATTAACCAACCAAGCTTTTGTGTTTAAGGTAAATGACCCAAGAGGTTCCATTTTCATACGTCTTCCATCTAATCAATCAGCCTTTTCTTTATTAGGCAGTTTTGAGATTTATTATCCATACTAAAGTTTTGCCATCTGGGAAGTACCTGATAATAGCAAGTAGCCTTTAAATACAGGTATCCCAGAAGGAACTGGGAGAGAAAGAGTGTGCTTATTTCTTCCCTCTTCTCTACTCTTCCTTCTTTCCCGCTCTGTCCCTGCCTTCCTCTGCCTCCACCCCACTTTCTGCCCTCTTCCTCTTATACCCTCTCTTCCCATCTACACACACATCACAGATTTTTTTCTTATATCAGGTCATTTTCTCATCTACCCCTTTGAACTGTAATTTTTATTATAATTCTTACAATTACTATGTTTTCTTAACACTTTGGATTGTAATTCCTCATTTAATTAACTTATAATGGTTATACAGCTCATTAAGTTTGATAATTTCACGGCATTTTTGGCTAACCACTAGTTAAAACCTTTACAGTATTGGCCAAAGGCTTTTAAATAATTTGTTAACCTTTTTAATCTTTGATATTCAAATAGACAAAAATTTCATAGTTTCAATTTATATTTCTTTCTGTATGTTTATTGACTATTTGTTCTGTGCTTTAGTGTTTGTGCCCTTAATCCATCTTTCTTTTAGGGTTGTTTTCTACATTTAAAACCTGGTTGAGTTGAATACTTTTCATAAAGATTACATTCATCCATTCATCCTATCCTCTTTAGAAATTACTTTCTTTTTCATTTACACCAAAATAAAATTCTTCTAATTACACTCAATACTTTGGGGAATAGTGTACTTGAAGTTGCAGAAATGTAAACTAGGAACATTGTATAATGTTCAAAAGATGCTGAATAAAAATACTTGTCGCTCACTAAAATTCTTAAATTTAGTAGTACCTTTATTGGAGTTCTTTATTATTATACCCTTTTTCTAATGTTGTGTATGTTCTGCTCAGGAATATGGTATAACTAAAGCTGAAAAACTGGAGATTGCCAAAGGCTACTGTACTCCTCTAGTTAGAAAAATTCGCTCAGATCTTCAAAGGACACAAGATGATGACACTGTAAATAAACTCCATCCTGTGTAAGAGACTGTACTGGTATTTAAGTCTATAGGCATCTGTTTTTGCATTCTTCAAATCTAGTTACTTTTTAATGTTCCTATGGCTAAATCAGGAGTGTATTACTTGGCACACTGTGGAAATAAATATTACCTAGGTATTTCTAATAGTTAACTTCCAACCAAGGTTCTTTTTGGCTCCAAATTGGAGAAAAAACTGAGGCAAATAGGGAAAGAGGATGTGTGTTATCATTCACATGTGATCATCAGTGATCATCCTCATTCAGCAGCATTAACATCTGTGAGCTTCTTTAGTGCTATGACCTCTTTCACTGTTAATAAAGGTGCTTAAATAACCTATGTACAGTGAACTTGACTAATATTAATTCTTCTTTGACTAATCTCAGTGGTCCCAGTTAGTTCCAGTTATCTTCATGTTAGAGGAATACCTGCTAAGATAACGCCTCAATTGTTACTGGAAGAGTGATAGATTTGCTTACTATGTTCTTTTACTTCTAGTAAGATTAAATTCCATTTTACAAAATAATTTCATTAAGTTTTAACTGCATGGTTACGTTTTAACACTGTCTGCTCCTTACTCTAGGTATTCCAGGGGTGTTCTGTCACCTGAACGTCATGTCCGTACCAGATTATATTTCACCAGTGAAAGTCATGTACATTCTTTACTGTCTATTCTTCGCTATGGTGCCTTATGTGATGTAAGTAGGATAAGTTATATAAATCTATTTAACAAATATGTGTTATTGAATTTATAATCGAATCACTAACACCATTTTTTACTGTGCAGTTTTTAATAATTCATTATTTACCATCATTTGTCAAGGGTCTACTTTATACCAAGCACTCTGCTAGATGTTGGAGATAATGACATGTTCTCTTCCCTTTGGAGAAGATCCATTTAAGCAAACAATAATACAAAATATTTTAGGTAATGTTACAGGCCAGTGGCAGTGAGATAAAGAGAAACTGATGAATTTGCATTATTTAGAGGTTAGAATCAATAGGACTTGGTGTTTGGTTGGACATTGTGACTGTTATTTACTGTTATGTAATGAATCATACCAAAGGTTACTGCCTTAAAACAACCACAGTCATTTTATTTTTCTCTCTCATGGTTTAAAGGCTGACTGTGATTAGGCAATTTTGCATTGGGCCTCTCGTGATGTTGCAGTCAGACAGTGGCTCGGGCTCAAGTCATCTCACCACTTTCTTCTCATGTCTGGTGCTTGATGCACAGAACATAGCAGCTGAGTTCCAAAAGTGAACTTCCTGAAAGAGCAAGGAGCAAGCACAAAGCATTTTTATGACCTAACTTATGAAGTTACGTAGTATCACTTCTGCTGAGCATTTTTGGAGGCAGTCACAGAGGCCCATCCAGGTTCAAGGGGTGAGGAATAGACCCATATTACTAGATGAGTGGAGTATCACTGTCACTTACTTATTGTAAGATGAATACTTGGGATTGGATGTATTTTGGTGGCCATATTTGGAAAACAGAGTCTATCACAGTATGTCCATTACCCACACAATCCATATTTCTCCCTCATGCAAAATTCACGTAATCTCGCCTCCAGTATTCCCTCAGGCTTATCTATTATAGCATAAACTTGACATCCAGGATCTCATTATCTAAATCAGGTCCAGGTGTGGATGGGACTCCTTGGGGAGAGCTCCTTGAGTGCTCAGGAGAACTCAATCTCATTTCATAGACCTATGAACTGATGATACCAATTGTCCTTCATACATTTGACATACAGTGGTGGGATAAGCATAGAATAACTGCTGTAGATAACCTTTTCAAAAGAGGGGAAAACAGAAGGTACACCATGGTCACTGGTCCATAGCAATTTTGAAATCTGCCTAGGTACTTACTGCCCATTCCTTAATTAGGGCTCTGTCATACTGCCAGGGAGTTGTTTATAATGGTTCATGGCTTCATACTTTGGGTTCTTAATTGCTTCATCTAGGTCATCCTTCCTTTTCCATAAAAGGTAGCTCACATTTGCAGCTAAGTAGTTTTCTTTAACCTGCTTCCTGTCCAAGGAAGTTTGGGGATCCAAAGGTCTGTTTATTTTTAGTTCAAGATGGTATAATTTAAAAAACAAAACAAAAAGGAGTAATTTATAATCTACTTTATTAAACAGTTCACACCCACAAATCTTAAGAATAAGCCCATTTTTACATTGGGCTCCCTCTGTGTCTACTGAGGGATAGTACTCAGCAGTCCTTATTGCTTAATAGTGAGTATCTGAGAGACATGCTAGTATAATCCTGAGAAAGCCTTTGCGTCTTTGAAAGGTCTGTGAGCCTTAAATCTTTCTGAAGTCTTAGCAAGTGTTTTTACAATCACACCCATGTTTTCATGACAGATTCCTGCGTTTCTGTTCTTCCTGGAAGCCACTTTTTAACTATAGCATTTTTTGCTGTCTGGAGAGGCTAGGAATGAGAAACAGTTTTATTTCTGAACTCTGCAAGTCTTGGCTCCTTTAATTAACCATCTTCCTGTAGTTTATCTCCCTCCTCTCATAGTTCATCACAGGTAGTGAGAAGAATCTTGGTGGCCTTTTGAGAATTTTTCCTGGAATTTTTGGTAGCTAGCTCATTGAGTTCCACTGTCTGCAGGCTACAGTGCTTCTACACTTTATGCCACTACATAACAAGGGTTCTTTTTCCTATAGTTTCCAGTACGATTTTTTTTTAACCTTCCTATAGTCCCTCACCAACAACCTCCTCAGTGCCCTTTCAGGCTTTCACTAACACTCTCTTTCTGAGGCATTTTAACTTTCACCAACACTCTCCTTGAGGCCCTTTCTTTGCTTACAGGTGTGGAAGGTAAGAAAGAAAAGAGAGTCAAGAAAGGTTCCCATATTTCTAACAGGATCATCTACAAAATTACTTATCATTCACTGATAAGTAACACTTGGGGGAGTATCAGGCATTAGAAGGAAAGTAATGAGGTTAGATAGCTTGAATTTGAGGCACTAGTAGGCTAGTCAAGTGAACATGACCAGTAGTATGTTTATATGTAAGGCTAGAGGTTTGGGTTAAAGGTACAGAGTTGGTAAGCCAACATATTAATGATGGCTGAAGCAGTGGCTATTAATAAGATTCCCAGGAAGTTTGTATGTGAAAAAATAAAGAAAATGATGTTTTAGAGATTGGCAGTGGAAGTGATAACCACACAGACTTAGAAATTTTAATATCCCCTTTCTTTCTCAGTACACTCAAACCACAAATTATCTAGAATACAATGTCACTTCTATCATATATCAAAAATATCTTTTCAGCCATCTCCAAGCTAGCAAAAAATAAGAATTAAAAAACTTTTTATATGTATATATATATTAGCATATACATTTATGCACATCTATAAAAATAATCTTTAAAAGAAAATGAATTCAACTTTGTATTCTTTTGTACTTTTTAAAATAAAGGGCAGTCAGTGAAATGTATGAAGATTTGGTATATGTCTCCTGATTCTTAATTTCTCTTATCATTGGGCCTCGATGAATAGTTATTATCAGAGTTACCCTAAGACTATGTAAGTGTTCTTTTCCCATCAAATTTTCCAATTCATATGTTCTTTTCTCTTGTTTTTTATTTCTTTTTTATTCCTTAATAGGATAGCAAACTGGCATCCCTTGCATACATATGAGGATTAGTGGAGCTTTAATAAAAGAAATAGAGAAAAAAATGACCCTTAATTAGCAAGGCAAGAGCTTATATATCCATTAGTAATGATGGAATTGTTTTAGGGGAGGAGAGATACATCTCTTATGTGGTCACCTTTTAACTTTCTTGCACTTATTTATAAGGTAGAAAGAACATAGAAGATGTAAGAATGGAGAGAAAGCCTATAATTGGAGCGTAATAGTGAGTGATGCATAAAATTGTAACAGATAAGTTTGGAGAGCCATGCCTTGAGGATTCTAAGAGATTGGGAAGCCATTAAAAGGTTTTAAGCAGGGAAGTGAATGGCTTTGGTTTCTGTGTAGACAATAGATAGGTAGAAGTAGATATGAGGAAACCATTTAGGGAGCTATCACAGTGATCTAAAGAAAGATGATGTAGTTTACACTTAGGGTGGTGGCAGTAGAAGAAAGCTTGTTGAGTATATATAAGCTTGTTGAGTATTAAGTATTCACCTCATTTGTGTGGTATCAATCAGGATTAAACAAATTACCATAATGAAAATAAAGTGGTTTTAAAGTAACATAATATGAGAAAATGCTTACCATTTGTTCAGGAATCAAAGGATGAACAGTGGAAACGAGCTATGGATTATTTAAATGTTGTCAATGAACTCAACTACATGACTCAGATTGTTATCATGCTTTACGAGGATCCTAACAAGGTAACAGAGTCTTGATTTGTGTGTGTTACCAGAGGTAAATAAATAACTTGAAGTTTCTCATTTTGAAAGTGTTCTGTAATATTTTTTAGGATCTTTCCTCTGAGGAACGCTTTCATGTTGAATTACATTTTAGTCCAGGAGCCAAAGGATGTGAAGAAGACAAAAATTTACCATCTGGCTATGGATATAGACCAGCTTCAAGGGAGGTAATGAAGATGAAATTTTCATTGCTTAGTTACTACAGTTCTAAATATAAATGAGGTTTCTTTAAGAATTTTCTATTATGTACTATAATTCTTATCTCAAATAAGTAGCAAGATGGTTTAAATTTCTTGAAGTATGATTTGGGTAGACAACATTTTTACGAATATTAGAATTTTATATTTTATCTTTTCTCTAGATTTTTTGGATTTTTAATATCAGTAGTTAGAATGGATAACTATAATTTTTGTTTTTGTCCTCAAGTCCTACTTGAGGACTTGTCCGTTCTTTACTATGCTAAGCACTTGTTACGAATTACTGCAGTTTAATTCTTAACCTTACAAAAGTTAAATATGTACTCAGCTTTAAACCTTTTTTACTAAACTATAATACATATTCGTAAACATACCTAAATCATAAGTGTGTAGTTTAATGATATATCATAAAATGAACACAATTGTAAAACAACTAGCCAGGTTATAGATAGAAGATCATTCTAGAAGAACCAGTTGTGCCCCCTCTTTCTCACAACCTCCCTGCCTTCTCCCCAAAGTTACCTACTATCATGACTTCTGGCACCATAGATTAATTTTGTCTATTTTTGGACTTTTTGATCACAAATGAAATCACAAAATATGTGCTTTTTGGGGGTGGAGAGTGGGTTTGGTTTCTTTATGTGTTTGAGATTCATCGGTTCTTCATTTTTGTTGCCATGTAGGATTACATTAAATAAATATGGTGCAGTTTATTAATCCATTTCACGATGATGATCATTTGATTTGTTTCCAGTTCAGGGTTTGAAGATGGATGCTTTTATGAAGATTCTTGTTCAGGTCTTTTTCTGAACATATGTACACATTTCTTTTGGATATATATGTAGGTGTAAAATTGCTGGGTTATAGGGTATGCATATGTTCAACTTTTTAAAATACAGTCAAATAACTTTCCAAAGATACTACCATATCTTTATCAGCACTTGGTATGATTAGTGTTTTTAGTATAGCTATTTTGGGGACTATGTAGTGATATCTTGTGGCTTAAATTTACATTACCCTCATGACCAATAAGGATTAGTACCTTTTCTTATATTCATTGGTTATTTGAATATGCTTTTTGTGAAGTGCTACTGGCTAGGACTAGTATGGTGTTGAGTAGAAGTGTTGATACTAAGCATCCTTAGTATCATCCTTGTTCATTCCCAAACTAAAGCAAAAGGTCATGTTTCAAAGTGAACTTTTTGGAATTTTGATTGAAATTACATAAACTCTGCAGATCAGTGTTGAGAGAAATAACACTTTTACAGAATTGAATCTTCTAGTCCAAGGTCTTGATATACAGCTCTGAATTTAGTGAGCTATTCTTTATATGTTCTTGATAAAATTAAGACTTTTTTTAATGTCTTGTATTTTCTTTGTCAGAGTAATTCCTAAATTCTTTATGTTATCATAAATGGCTTATTTAAATTTCATTTTCTGTTTGCTATTTTCATATTGAATTTTAACTCATTTTTATAGAGAGATTTTATAACTAACAACCTTACTGCATGCTGTTTATTCATTCTAATAATTTATACATAGAGTCATTTGAATTTTCTATGTATATGATCATATCTGTGAATGATGACAAATGTCCAGCAAAATGTTGAATAGATTTAGTGATGGTGGGCACTCTTGTCTTCCAGTGATTTATTAATTGTGATGATTGTTTCAAGTTTTTAGTTATCCCTTACCTGGTTGAAGAAGTTTATCTTTATTTTCTATACCCCTTAGTTTGATGAAGGTTTTTATGTACTTCTGCTTGGCTTCTTTTAGCTAACGTACATTCATAAGATTCATTGATGTAATTAGTTTTAGTTTGCCCATTCTTAGTGCTTTAAAATATGTGTTTTAGTGTAATTTACCCAATTTATCCGTCCTGTTTATTTATTTTTAAATTTATTTATGTTTTTATTTTTGGCTGCATTGGGTCTTCGTTGCTGTGCGTGGGCTTTCCCTAGTTGTGGCGAGCGGGGGTGACTCTTTGTTGCGGTGTGTGGGCTTCTCATTGCGGTGGCTTCTCTTGTTGTGGAGCACGGGCTCTAGACGTGTGGGCTTCAGTAGTTGTGGCACACGGGCTTAGTTGCTCTGCAGCATGTGGTATCAATTCTATTTAGATGGATATTTAGTGTAACTTTTTTAAACGTATCTGTTTTCTGTACTATACTGTGAGATTCTTATAATTTGGGACAGTATCTTATTCATCGGTGTCTTGGCACATGGTACATACTAAATATTCAGTGAGTCATCAAATGGTTGTTATTTAAGTATGCAGTCTTTACATTTGTTGGAAATATTTGGCATAGAGTTTGAATTTTCTAAAATTTATAACTTAGATACTGTTTCAGTTTGTGGTTGAGTTGATGGCATTACTGGTAACAAAACTGATCTCTTTTTTCTTACTGTCATTTATTATTATTGCTTATTTATTTGGGCATTGGATGAAATTTAATTAAGTACTTTGTTTTATATGGCTCTTTATTGTCGTTTTATGGTTTAATGTATCCAAAGAGTATGTATTTCTTGAAGTCAGGAACTCTATCATCTGTCTTACAATATCCAGAATAATACTAGGCTTTCATAAGAATTCAATTATTAATTTACTTGAATAAACAAACTTGTATATGTACTGCAAGTGACTACACCAGTTGGTGGTTGAATTTGTTCATCTGAAGAGATTGATTTGTTTTATCTGAATTTTATTATGTTATGTTCTTTCTGCACAGAATGAAGGCAGGAGATCTTTTAAAATTGATAGTGATGATGAGCCACATACTTCTAAAAAAGATGAGGTTGATCGAGCTGTGATATTGTTTAAACCTATGGTATCAGAGCCAATTCATATACACAGGAAGTCTCCACTTCCAAGATCTAGGAAGATGGCTGCAAATGAAGTAAGTATATATCAGAGCATGTTTTTTATGAAGTAAACTAACTATATTTTAATAAAACAGAAAAGAAAATACAGCTTTAATTATCAAGCTTGGGAACCTAACAGATTTTTAATTGTCAACTTTATTTTTCAAATAAATTTTTTAAAATATAGAGGCAGTTAGAAAATACAAAGATTAATTTTAGAATTTGGAGCTTTATAGTTTTCATAGCAAAGTTGAATAGAAGTAGTAAAATAAGGCCTTTTGAAGACTTGATCCATTATTTTCTTGTCACTTTAGGTTATTCTAATAAAGAACTTTTTAAAAAGTCTGATATAATGGATCAGAAATAATTTTTGGTTAAAAGTAGTGAGAAATTGCCAGAGATGCTTCAGCAACAACTGATTCCAATGACACTGTATATTAAGATGTGAGATTCTGAATTGTTAACCTGATTGCAAAAGTCAGTATAGGAATTTGAAATTTTGATGCTATGGTTGAAAAATTTACCTTTGTATTATATTAAGGTCTATAATTAAATAACTTCGGCTAATTCTTATGCTCACTAACAAAATAACATTTAAATAGCTACTAAAATAACACTTAAAAGGAAAGTTGAAAAAAAAGAAAGGAAAGTTGAGTAGTTGGAATAAAGTTTAAGTAAATCTTTAACATCTGTATACATTTTTATACTCTGAATACCTTCTTTTTGGGTTATTTATATTCTCTATAGGATGATTCCCCCAGCACTGATTTGAGATCAGTGCTTAAAAATGTTTTCTAAATGCTCAAGTAAAAGTATTAGATAGGAAGAACCATCAACTTTTAGGTTAGAAAAATATTTTTTGTTGATGATTAAATATGCCAAATCTTAAGAGTTAGGTATAACATCTAACAATTGGTGAGTAGGAACGTAAACACCAACAAATGAGAATTATGCTCATTTCTATAGCCCCAAATTATACAAACATATGTGCTTTTGATTCTCAAATTTCAAATGTATGTGTCCCAATTTGACAATGATGTATAGGAAAAAATCTCGATAAAATAGATCGTTGTAATTTTACAGTTGAAAATGTATACTAGTTAGGATTCCCGTGAATGGGATATTTTAAGTTAATTATGGGTTGGCCAAAAAGTTCGTTCGGGTTTTTCCTGCGCTCTTTTCGCTAACCCAATAAAAAAGAGGATGATTAACAATTGTAGAATTTGGGATTATTCTATTATAGCTTAATTTAAGAATGAGAAACCTGGGGTTATGTTCAGTTATCTTTAATTTCAGAAAATTGGGAAATGACATTTATTAATGTAACCTAAAATACCATTTGTGTGAGGGCAGTGATTTTGGTGTTGTTGAACAAAGCAATCTGCAATTCATCAGACTGTTCAGAATTTCACCATTAAACCTTTTTTCTGAACTCCAGAAGAAGTCTGTAACACTGATACAGTCAAACGTATTCTGAGTCTCATCTGTATTTGTGAAATCTTCAACAAAATCACTGCCCTTTGTTAACTCTTAAAACGCAGAACACATTTATAAACCTTTTTCTCGTAAATACTTAAAAAGTTGCTTTCAAGAGATTATTTCTATGCCATGCTAAACTTTTACTTCCATAAGGTAAATTATTCAAGTAAAACCTTGAAGACTTTTTCCAGCGTCCATCATCTCCATGGATATCAGAAGTTTGTACTTCCAAAAGACATACAGAGAAAAAGACTATTCTCTTCATTTTGTGCAAGTAGATTTTACTCTGTCCTCACTGTCTGAAACCTGAACATGCAAACATGTAAAATGAGAATGTTTGCTGCATGTTTTGCCTACTGAACTCTATAAATAATCTTTGGAGGGGGTAAATAAATAGATAGCTTGAAAGTGTAAACAAGTGCAATTTGAATCCTCCATCTTAAGATCTCTAATTTTTTTTGTCTGGCAGACAGATTTCTTTTCATACATATATACAATGAAGTCTCTTTAACCCTTTGCAGGATTCTTTAGTGCTTTGGGTTGAAAAGTTTGCCCAGTATAGCATAAAACCTCCTGAATATCATATTTTTAACATTGCTAAGATAAAAAATTGTTAAAATCTTTCAAGTTCTAAGAGGGAAGTGACAACTATTAAGCAGTATAAATATTTTGTATATTTAAGATAGTAATGTAATTCTCATAATCATTATTACTTACAGTTAGATTTATAACTCATTCCGATCAATTTCTAAAATATTAAAATATTTGGCTCCCAAATTACTGTTTAATAGTTTTTTAAAAATTGATAAACAAATGCAAACAAACTATTTTTTTTTCTTTCTGATCATTTGGCTCTGTTGTATCTAACTTTGCATGCTCTGCTTTTTTTTTTTTTTTTTTTTTTTCCCCTTTTTC
>NW_020172676.1:2672070-2683412 GCF_003031525.2 Neophocaena asiaeorientalis asiaeorientalis
TTTTTTTTTTTTTTTTTTTTGCCCCTTTCTCACTTCCAGGAAGAGAGCCCCCTGAGTGTGTCTAGCCCAGAGGGTACTGGTACCTGGCTGCATTACACCAGTGGTGTGGGTACTGGGCGTCGAAGACGCAGATCAGGGGAACAAATCACTTCTTCCCCTGTCTCCCCCAAATCATTGGCTTTCACATCCAGTATTTTTGGCTCATGGCAACAGGTTTTTAAACTTTACTTCATTAAACATTTTTTCTCCCCGCATTCAGAGCAACAAACAGCTGTCTTTGAGGACATCTAATCCCTTATATTTTACATCAGAGTAAATACTTCTGTTTTTAAATTTTGAATTCACTTAAAAATGCTTGTAATGTCTCACAATATTTGAGGGAAAGAAACCACTTACATTGCATGTGTTTAACATTTTTACTGGGGGGGTTTTAAATATCCAGGATTTTAAAATTAGTCAATAAATTTTATACTCCTGGAACTTTAGCTTATTAATTAAATTTTTTTAAATGTAAAGAAATCATTTTTTGACTTATTTCTTCTTTAAAACATTCAGAAATGAAATTACATAATTTGATGATAAGAAAATTTAATAACCTTTTCCCCCATAATTGAAAAATAGATTCCATTTGGAATTTGCTGAGAATGTGAACATTTTTTTAAATATCAAAATTTACGTGGCCCTGTGTTAATTAGCAGGATATATCTAATACTGATGGTTCTCTCCCTCGCTTTCTATTATCTGGAAGTATCTAATAATTACATACAGTATGGGTTTTTTTAGTTGTATAATATCTTAATGCTCTCTTTAAGATAAAAGGGGACAATGTATATGTGCCCATCAACAATATGCCCCAACAAAAGGGGTCAAAATAAAATTACTTCAGAAGGACTTTTTGTGATGACATTTGGAAACTTAAAATACTGTGGGATTTTTTAGTTTTTTGTTTTTTTACAATGGAAGGTCTGCTCATACACATGACTTTTCCGAGAATTTCAGCAATTTCCTTTTGGAAATATAATGCATTGATTATAGGAAAAGGGATTATGGTATCCATTAAGGCTGTGAATATTTAAAGGTTACTCTGATAAAGCCTGTGCATGGATCAGTAATTGTATGGTGATCTCAACAGTCTGTCTGTCCTTTCTTTTGTTTGTGATTGTTTTTTCCCCCTTCAAATACAGGAGCCGTTTAAGAGTGGGCATTTGGCTTCTTTTAAGAGAGAGTGAAATTATTAATTGTCTATTAATTGTTTCTTTTCATCTGTCTTGTTTCATACATGATATTTAATTCTGAATGCCTGCTTCGCACCACTTCATTGCAAGGACCTCATATGAAATGGACTCCCTTCAGAAGGGGA
Source organism: Neophocaena asiaeorientalis asiaeorientalis (assembly GCF_003031525.2). Lineage (NCBI taxonomy): Eukaryota > Metazoa > Chordata > Mammalia > Artiodactyla > Phocoenidae > Neophocaena > Neophocaena asiaeorientalis. The sequence continues at coordinate 2,673,431 of NW_020172676.1, forward strand.
TCTTGCATGATCTTTCATAATTTGTGTATTTCTACTAATATTTATCATACAGCTTATTAACCTTTGTCTGTCTGGAACAGGCTGCAAATGAAGTATGGACTTTTAAATTTATTTTACTGTTTTAGTTCATTTATTTTGCTTTCCTTGTGCAGGTTGTATCTGAAAATGCTAATTACTTGCGAACACCACGAACTCTTGTAGAACAGAAGCAGAACCCTACTGTAGGTATGTGGTCTAAAGGAAGTTGTATTCCAAACCTTAAACTCACTATTTTGCACACATGTAAAACTCTTCAGAGGTGAAAGCATGACCAAATGCTATGCTTTAGTTTTTATTTAACATACACTAATTCAGAAATGTTGAGTCATAAAGCTCAAAATATAAAGTTTTGATGAAATAAATAAGAAATAGCATTAATTTTGTTTCATAACCCTTTTGAATGCCCATAATGTAAACTACTTAGTCTAATTGCCAGTGCTCATTTTTAATCTTGTATTCTATAAGTTAAAATCCCAACATGTTTTAATTTAGGAAGGAAACATCATTTTTCCCAGCTGATAAAGATGAAAATATGCTATCACATACAAAAAGAATCTACTATTCTGATTAAAAAAATTTTTAAGTGGGGAGTGTTTCAAACCCTGTCTGGGTATATTAATTATCCTTTTGGTTTTGGTCATCTCTTAAGGAAAGCCAAAGCAAAACTGATGTACAGTGACAATGTTAATTCTTCATTGACCTATAGAACATAATTGTTTCTTTGCTAACACTCAAGCAAAGCAACATTGAAAAAGACCTTTCTAAACTTATTTTAGTTTTAAGGTCATTATAGATAAACTACATGCGATAATGACATATTATTTTCTGTAAATAGTTGTCTAAATCAGTTTAATAACAGCATAAATAAATTTCATTATGTTTCGACTATGTATGTACTATGATCTCTATACTAAGTTTATGAACTATCCATTGATGCCTACATACTTGAAAAATCTCTCTTTAATTACATATATGTTAATTGATACCTTTTGATATTCCCACTGTGTCTTGCCAGATACACATACACACACACACGTGTGTGTGTATATATATATGTGTGTGTGTGTATATATATATACATATTATATATATATATATATATATATTACTCCTTTCTTTATATATCATAATGTATCTGATAAAAATTTACTTAATCCTTACCCAGTGGTAAAAGTTTTACTTGGGTATAAAGACTTTTACTACAAGTTAAGCATTAGATTGGGGTCTTATTAATTAAGATCTTAAATCATTTAAGTATTAGGAATTTAGAGTGATTTAGGCCTGAATGACCACTTAAAAGGAATTGTTTCACCTGGTCTTCTCACAAATTTCATAATAGATATTGATAACTCAAATTCAAGGGCATCAGGAAAGCTTCTTCATTTACAGATATACATTCAAAAATATTGATTTAGTATGATTTAATTTATGCTAGGAGAAGTTTTTTTATATGGCCTGCTCACGCAAATTGATTGACAGAATTCCTTATCATCCTAAATTAATTTTTATGATAGTGTTTTTTTTAATATGTATATGTCTAATTATTGTGTGGGCATATTATTTTCCTCAAAGAACATTTTCTCCAGTGTAAAATGCCTCCATTTGTACATATGATAAATGGTGGTGGTGATTGTATTAAGTTGACATTAAAAGTGAATTGTGAGCCTGTTCAGGGCACTGCCAAGTATGTGTGGTAAGAGCCATGTTATTGCATGCTGCATGAATTCCCAATGTGAATAGAAGAACACCCGTTGTTGTATGTATTTTCTCTAACTCCCATCAGGGTCTCACTGTGCGGGCCTGTTTAGCACCTCAGTGCTCGGGGGTTCTTCAAGCGCACCTAACCTACAGGATTATGCTCGTACTCATCGTAAAAAGCTGACCTCTTCTGGCTGCATAGATGGTATGTGCACACATGCACACACAGATTCATACCTACACCCATGCACACACCCATGAGCATACGATATTTCTCAAAGGCAAGCCTAAGGCCACTGACTGATGCAAGCGGAATCCTAGCACCCTTTGCCTAAGTGACTATCAGTGCTCTGTTATTCACTACTTGGGTCCATGTTTCATCAAACAGTTAATTGTAGTTAGACTTACAGTACTTGTTCAGTGAGTATTTCACTGAAATATGAAATTTAGAACTACATCATGTGTATTCTTCTTTTAAATAGTTGATAAGCCATATTATAAAGAGTAAATCTTTCTTTGATCCTTTAAACGTTTGTTCATTATTAAACCTTATTTTATTTACTAGTATTGATCTAAATAAATAAAGTGAATGGAATGTTTATAAGTAGAAGAAAATATCATATTGGCAATATTTTTATTAGAATAAACATAAGATGAGAATATTTTAGGACCCCTAGTAGAAGGAAATCCTCTCATTACTGTTAATACACCTTAAATTATAGTATTCAGAACATCTCTTGAGGCTCACAGAAACTTGCCCCTTTTGTTAATAGGAGTGTTTATTAGCCCTTTCTGAATTAGCTTTATTTGAAACTTTTCCTCATGTATCCACAAATTTATTTTACTCAGTAAAACATGGCTTTCCCAGAATTGCCAGCTCATCCTGCTTTTCTTTCTTTTGTATATTTCGTTAAACACTTTGCCTCTATCATCAAGCCATTTACTTCTTTTAACCAGTTTTTGGCTTATTTCCCTCTCTCACCATCCCTTCTGCATGTCACCTAATTCTAAACTCCTTATATATTTGTTTTTCCTCCTCTTTTTTTAAGTGTCCTTCTTTTGGTAGCTGTTACGAATTTCAGGTACCTGTTTTTCTCTTTCTCAGACGCCACACGTGGTTCTGCTGTTAAAAGGTTTTCTATCTCATTTGCTCGACACCCAACCAATGGTACGTTTTGCTTTTATTTTAAAAGATAATCCCCTGCTTCATCCTTTTTTATTTTTCTTCTGTTTCAAAATATGTGGGGTATACAGTATCATTCATTTCTCAGTCCTTAATTTCAATTGGCATACAGTTCTAACTTATTATTCACCCAAAATATTGATACTGTCTAGCTCCCTGTTTCATCTGTAATTTAGACAATAATTTAGCACTACTCATCAAACTTTTAAATGACCACAATGATGATGAGTTTTAATACTTAATGAGCACCTAAAAATTCCTTCTGATTTCTCAAGTGATCAATCTACGTAATTTTAAAAATACAATTAGTATTATTTATTTTCTTTTTAATTCTTAATAATTTTAATGTGTTTTTCTTTCTAATTTATTTTCTTCTTTTTTGAATTTTTGAATTTTATTTTTTTATACAGCAGGTTCTTATTAGTTATCTATTTTATACATATTAGTGTATATAGGTCAATCCCAATCTTCCAATTCTCCCAACCATGATTACATGGTTGTTTCATTGAGCTATTTAACAAAAATACGGAACCACACTTGTCAAATAGCCAAATGAGATGTGTCTTTGAAAACTTCTTGGGAAGCAGGGGATGCGGGTTTCACTGTGTAACATTATTTATCCCTGGCTGTCTAAAGCAAAACCCAACTTGGTCTGGAGCACTCTGAAAACTTCATTCAGCGTTCACTTTGTCCTCATGTGGCAATATGGTTTGCTGCTGTCGAGCAACAAATTTTGGGGGGTATCATTGCTTTTTGTTAGGATTTGGAGGGCTCCTGATAGGAAGAAGACTAGGCTAAAAAATCTAGACAACCAGTTCAATTAAATTCAGTTTTTGAGGCTGAACAGGAAGGTTTTGTGGCCATTATTTATAAGCTGAATTTTGCACTATTACCGCTTTCTTACATAGAGCTTTTTTCATGTGGGACAAGAGGGAATATTTACTAATCATTTTTAAATAACTCAGAATCAAAGAATTTAAAAGAAAACATACATGTTTTTGCTTTTATTCGGAATGAAGTTATTTTTATCCATGCAATTATTTTTTTCTTTTTCTTTTTAATTGTTAAGTAAGTCTTTCAAAAACTCAAGTCAGGTCTTTCAGAAACTATTATGAAGCTCAGGGATTGAACACAAGTTTATAGTCATTCTTCTCCTTCTGGATCCTTTAACAGCACACCTAAGTTAACAGTGCACTAATACTTCTTGAAGGTGGAGTAAGAAGATCTAATCCTCAACAAGTGAAAATTTAGCCTTAAAGCTAAATGTGCTTTCCCTCCATTGTAGCTGTTTAAATGCTACTTTTTGAAGAAAAAGATCCTTATTTGATACAGCTGCAGCTTCTAAAGAACCCACATGCATAAGAACTTCTTAGGAGAAAAACCAAAGTCACAAGAAAAACCGAAGTCACGAGGAAAACCGAAGTCACAAAATTCTAAAGAAGAGACATTGAAGATTTAAGACTGACTATAGTTTTTATACAAAATGCTTATGTGTTTATAGCCAGTATTGCAAGTTTTATATAGGAGAAATCTTTGTTTACTGAAGCTTAAAAATAAAAAAGCTTTTGTTAAGTTTAACAGAAAATAGAGTAATTTTATATTCTTTTGGTTTAGACTTTTTAAAAAATGTGGATTTTCCCCACATTGTGTGACTTGATGCATATAAAATGCATCCCTTTCAATTCTATAAATATTTCTTTTGGGTTTCAAATTTTCTTTTTTATGCTGTGTTGTCTTATCTGTCCTATGAGTTGTCATTTGACTCTTTCTTTTTCTTTTCCTTAACTTTCATGTTTTTTCCATCTTAACACATATTATGGACTTACCCCTCCCCTTCATCTTTAGTTCAAAGAACATGGTGAAACAAGTATCTTCTGACAGTGCTTTACCTTATTTTCTGGGCCTCTGTGCAGAACACCTACACCTCTATAGGTGCTGGTCCGTTTCCTCTGTGGAATTTCTAGGCTCCAGTGGTATGTTTTTATAGCTTCTAAACGTGACAGCAGGGTGGCTTTTTAAACTGCTGCGCTAACCCTTTCACTGTGCATTAAAGAAAAAGTTTACTAAGGATAGATGGAAAAAGATGTAGTCCAAAGGGGCTTGATTATATTGTCATTTGCCTGTTATAAAATCTAACAGGCAAGTGCAAGAAAATAGTTGTTACAAAAGACTTATAAACATTCTGAGGAAAGGATAAAAAAGCCACAGTATTAAGTTTAGCATAATGCAAGGAAAGGGTTTGCGCTTATTTGCATGAATCTTGTACTTTTAAAGAAATGTAGTACTTGTGGAAGCCTAATTTCTTTAGTGCTTAACTTAGGTGCTTTAGCTGCTGCTATGGTATTATAATTTTGTTTTGTTTTAAGTATATGTAATATCCTGTCATGCTTTGGTTTGCACCTGAAAATCAAACATACCAGTTTTGTTAATCAAAGGATTTGTTGTTTTCATTGAAAGATAGATTCTCTTTTAACCAGTTTCCCTATTGCAACTAAAAATTAGACAGTTCTTGGGTCAGTATTTTCTCCCAAAATTAAATAAATATCAGTCAGTGTTAAAGTGAGCACATGCCTATTGAAGCAGAGAGTTTTCCAGTCTATTTGAGTTTAATTAATTTTTACTTTTAACTTAAGAATATTAGACTTTATGTAGAAACTAAACATTAAAAGTATTTCTTTTGGAGGAAAACTAGTTTAAATTTTTGAAAAAGTACATGCAGAAAGACTTGTTATTTTAGTTGTATATAAAAGCAATTTTAAAAGCCATTCAGTTGAATAAAGTAGGCAATATTTATAAAAGGTGAATAACCTATGTCCTATTTGTTTTAAAAAAACTGTATATTTAAGTGCTTTTGTTTCACTGATGGTATTAATACATATCTGCATGGTTTGTTTCATGAAATTTTTGTATTCCTGTGCCATTGTTGAATGCAAACATATTTGTATTTTGTATTGCTTTTTACTGGCCTGACTTCACTCAGCTAGCAATTTCCAACAATAGAATTATTGTGTTAATTCAATAAAGGTAGGTTAAATATGTTTTGGAATTTTAATTTAAGCGTAAATGAATGGATGTTATTTTGGGGTCACGCTAGAGAGTATTATTGGCCTTGTTATGACTAGAAAAGTATTTAAAATCACTCTTCACAAGTAATCGCTTATTTGTTTTTCAACAAGAAGTTACCTTTAGCATTCTGGCATCAGGGACACATTATGGCATCAGCTTCTTCACCTATCAAATAGACCTGATTCTAAAAAGTAAAAACTAAAAAACCTGTATTTTTCTCTGTTTATTATTCCCCCAGGTCTTTTTCTTTAAGTATTATTCTTAGATTTTACCAAAATAGAGAATGAAATTGTGTGCATGCTGTACTATGTGGTTACATTTTAAATGAAATCTTTGTCACATCCTGATCCAACCCCATACTGCATAGCATCTGGTGTCATGACTTCAGAGATCTCGTGTGTTTGCATGTGATAGATTGAAAAGACCTAAACTGTCTAGTTCTAAGCAATGGTCTTCTTCCTTTTTAATTAATGAATTTTTAAGATATCCAACTCTTGTTTTTGTTTTTGTTTTTTTCCCCTCAGGCTTTGAATTGTATTCGATGGTGCCATCTATATGTCCTCTAGAAACTCTTCACAATGCCCTGTCTTTAAAGCAGGTGGATGAATTTCTTGCTTCCATTGCTTCTCCATCAAGTGAAGTTCCACAGAAGACCCCTGAAATTTGTAGGAAAATTATTATTATTATTTGATTTTTAGGCAATAGAGATTATCTGAATATAAAAATAATTATAAAAACATAAATTCAATAGTGATAGTAAATAGAATTTTAGGAGAGAAAGCGAAGAACATTATTTAGAATTCTTTGGTATAATATGCAATGTACCAGGCTGTTGTCTTGACTCTTCTGCAAAGACTTTTTTTTTTTTTTTACAGAAAGGGGGGAAAAATCTAAGACCCAGCAATAAAATCAGCAACATGTAATATAGAGTCATGGTCTTATTTCCACATTCCTATTGTATGTCATTTTATAAGCTTTTTAAAAATGACAAAACATCAGTCTGTATTAACCTACACATGCCACATGCCCATCCCTTCACCACTTTTGATAAGCAGTCATATAGACTCAGAAAGAGCCCTTAACTAAAGAGAGCAAATTAGGACAACAGTTTTTTAAATTGTGTTCTGCAGAAAATATTCTGAAGAGGTTAATTCCTCTGTGTAAAAAAAAAAAAAAAGAGGTTTGTCACTGAGTAAGTTTTGGAAACTTTATTATATCCCACCTCCCTTTCAAGAGGTATAGTTTCATCAGCATATAAACAGCTATGGTTCTTCTCTATAAAGAAAACTATATACCCACATTTTCCAGAACTTCCTTGCTGAGAAAACACTTTTTTTGGTAATGCATTTAAACATCATGTAGAACTATTCTGAGGGACTTCAGTTTGGGAAATGTTCAGGGCTACCTTTTTAGATGTGAGAAGTCAGCTGGCTGTTGTCATTTTCAGCTCTGTAGGATCATTTGACACATTGGAATTTCCAGTTTAGGAAGCATTCATTCTGAAAGAGAATGCTCTGCTTAGAGTTAAAAGTCTTGCTAGTCCTAGTCATATCTTAGGAAAGGTACAAACTTTCTATGTATACCAACTCTTTTTTGTAAGGAGAATGTTGTAAATATGTTTTTCCCAAGAATGAAATTGGAGGTCTTGGGATGAAAGCCACTTTTGTGTGTTGCTGTTACTCTCCTCCCTTTCCTGGGGAACCACAATGTATTATTCTATAGAATTCTATTCAGTGTATTCTGTCCAAACAGTGCCCCCTGCATTTTTGCCTTTCTCTTTCACATCTGGTGGTAGAGGTCAGCTTTTAACCATTAAGGGTAATGGAGAGGTATCTTGGTGTGAATGTTCTAAAATATTTCACTTTAGGAATGGTTTGGGGAAGTAGGTTTCAGTTTTAAATGTACATATGAATGTGTCTGATTCTGAGAATTGATAATACTCCAAATGAAATAACCTGCAAGCTATAAAGTCAAAGTCAGGAAACTGAAGGATGTTCTTCCTTTTATATTCTCTGTTAGCTGATAGAATGGACAATGCTGCTCCTCAGAACGCAGTAGAGAACCTGAATAAATAAATTCTCATTTTCTCTTTTACCCTTCTTTATACTTGACATTTCAATGCTTCCCTGGATCAGGGATTTATAATCTTAAAATAGAGATTAAAGAAAGACTGTAATTAGTAAATAAGAATTTAGGGTAGGCATTAATGCTGCTTTGAATTTAGAAGATCTTCAGTAAATGACTTAAAGGTAAAGTAGCAGTAATGACATCTGTTTTGGAAAGAGAATTTTGGTGGAATATTTACAAAAAGATAATCTTTGAATGTTTATGCTGTGGCATTGCTACCTTATGATGGCTTCATTTCTGTGGTTAGTGAATTCAGTTCCTCAGAGTGTATTATTGAGGTATATTAATGAAATGAAATATTAAATTCCTTTTCTAGTTCTCATTAACTCTTCTCTATATTATGGACACAAGTTGTACCCCAACCCCTCTAGTTCTCTTAAAATTTCATTCCATTACTTACTAAGGGAACTAGATGAGAAAGTAAATATAGTTAATGCAGTTCATAGAGTTGGATAAACCTTAGAGTTAATCTAATTCATTGGTCTTCAAACTGTATTCCCAAGAGCTTTAGGAAGTTCCATGAGGAAGAGAAGGATGCTGAGTGATTAGGCCTGTGTCTTCTGTGGTTGCTTCAATCAGAGTCTCTGCTTTGATCTGTTTTATTTAAGATTTCATTTGAGAAAAGCTTACTGTTTTAAGAGAAAAACTTAGAGACACCATTGAGGAAATTAACCAGTTAGTGCTCAAGCAAGACTAAAACCCAGGTCTCCTAAAGTGTATGGTTTTTCCATTCTCTTTGATTAAAGAAAATAGGGTTCCAATTATGATGGAAGTATCTGAATCCTGTATTGTATAGTGTAACTGCAGAATAAATATTTAGTAGTCACAATATATTTATGTAATTTATACTTAATTCCCTGGATTGTCAAGGAAGTAACATCATAATATAGAACTATACTGAATTTGTGGCATTCATAACAAAGGAGAAGACATTGTTAATATCTGTCATTCACAGATTTTTTTCTCACCTAGGACAAAATTAATTTTGTGGTAACTAGTAGATAGCTTACAATGAGGCACTGACAATATCAGGTTGGTGGAAAAGGTGTGAGAATACTAATTGGATAAGTTAGAGGTGGAAGTTATAATAGGATAAAAAATGCAAGCAGAAAAGAGCTAAGTAATGATGTGGTGCTTTATAGGATGTTTTAGGCACTTTTTAATCACTTGTGTATTATTTTATTAATGGCTACTTTGATCTTCTGCCAGTGAAATTTGTATTCATTCAGTGTGGGTATCAACTACCAAAGGCACATTTGCCATAACTGGCCCACATATTGATTTTTCAGAGACACCGTGTTTATTGCTATCAGGTCCTCTTCCAAAATTGCAGTAATAGGCAAATCGGTCTTTTGTTATCTCCTTAACTCCCTTTGTTTAGGAACCCAAAAGGTCATGCCAATAGCTCCCCCACTCCAGCCTATCCTTTCCCAGAGGACTTCATACTTAAGAATTGTACCTACTTGTCCTTTTCACACCTCTCAATCTCCCCACCTTAATTAGAAAGAAAAAAAAAATATTTAAATTTCTTTTGCTTGAAGATAAATCTCATCTGGGTGATATAGGAAGACAATCTGATTTAATTATTTGTAATCTAGTTAGTTTAGATTTGATAGAATTGTCAGAAAATTATTGAATTACCATGTTGGGTTTGTTTGTTTGTTTTTTCCAGCCTCTTCAGCTTCACGTTCCAGTCCAATAATAAGAAGAAAAGTATCTTTAAATACATATACACCTGCAAAGATCCTCCCAATGCCAGCAGCTACCATAAAGAGTACTAAAGCAAGCAGCAAACCAGGTTAGGAGTGTGTGTGAATTTGTGGATTCAATATAGCAATTAAAAAAAAAAAAATATATATATATACATAT
>NW_020172676.1:2683447-2684381 GCF_003031525.2 Neophocaena asiaeorientalis asiaeorientalis
AGCAATTAGAGGAGTAATAATAGCTTGCTTTGTAGATGTAAAGATCTGTTTTTAAGTAGGATCATTAGACTCTAGGAACTCTGTTATTGTAGCCTATTTACATATTTGGGGGTTTTTTTTCTCCATTAATTATCCCCCCTTTCCCTCACATATGTTAATAAAATATACTTCATACTCATACTTTTCCAAACTGATTTATGGACTGTCTTGTCTTCTTTTGCTTTTCTCTTGAGCCAAGGCATCACTTTAGTCATTTTGTTTGAAAGATTTTTTTTTTCTCTTTCCCTAGAGTATTTTAATCTCTCCATTCTCAGTCTGGTGCTGTAACTACCAAATTCAACTATGTTTTATCAGCTTTTTTCTGTTTTTACTTGGCATATTTGATTGTGTTGTTGCCCATTACAGATGAAGAAAGTTGCAGAGAGGTTATGACTTGTCCCTGTTCATGTAGCTAGTAGTCAGTAGATCTAAGACCTGAATACTCTTTGAATCATGGTGCATTGTTCTCTATGTTTTAGATGCATAATAAATGTACCAAGTGCACTAAAAAAGAATTATTCCATAGTTTATTGATGTAGCGTTCTGTAAGTATCCATTAGGTCAAGATTGTTGATAATGTTACTCAGATCTTCTGCGTATTTACCATTTTGGGGGATGGCAACACGTACAAGGGAGAGGAGGTTCTGATTGTTCTAGCAGTTGCTTAGAGAGCAGTTTCTACTCACAATTGTGGAATTGTCTGCTTCCCTCTTTAATTTGGTCAGTTTTTACTTTGTGAATTTTGAAACCCTGTTATTAGGTGCATACACATTTGATTGTTATGACTTCCTAATGTATTGCCCCAATATCATCATGAAATTTCCCTCTTTGATTTCTAGTAATGCTTTGTCTTAAAGTTTATTTTATCTAATGTGAATTTAGCAAATTCAGCTTT
>NW_020172676.1:2684569-2719582 GCF_003031525.2 Neophocaena asiaeorientalis asiaeorientalis
TATTTAATTTATTTTATTGAAGTATAGTTGATTTACAATGTTGTGTTAATATCTGATGTACAGCAAAGTGTTTCAGTTTTATATATATATATACTTTTTCATATTCTTTTCCATTCTGGTTTATTACAGGATATTGAATATACTTCCCTGTGCTTTAATTTAAAGTAGGACCTTGTTGTTTATCCATTCTATATATAATAGTTTACATCTGCTAATCCCAAACCCCCAATCCATCCCTCCCTCACCCACCCTCCCCCTTGGCAATCGCAAGTCTGTTCTCTATATCTGTGAGTCTGTTTCTGTTTCGTAGATAAGTTCATTTATGTCATATTTTAGATTCCACATATAAGTGATATCATATGGTATTTGTCTTTCTGACCTACTTCACTTAGTGTGATAAGTGAAGTCCATCTAGGTCCGTGAAGTCCATCTAGGTCCATGAAGTCCATGTAGGTCCATCCATGTTGCTGCAAATGGCATTATTTCATTCTTTTTGTGGCTGAGTAGTATTCCATTGTATATATGTACCATATCTTCTTTATCCATTCATCTGTCTATGGACATTTAGGTTGTTTCCATGTCTTGGCTATTGTAAATAGTGCTGCTGTGAACATAGGGGTGCATGTATCTTTTTGAATTATAGTTTTTTCTGGATATATGCCCAGGAACGGGATTGCTGGATCATATGATAACTCTATTTTTAGTTTTTTGAGGAACCTCCAAACTGTTTTCCATAGTGGCTGCGCCAGTTTACATTCCCACCATCAGTATAGGAGGGTTCCCTTTTCTCCACACCGTCGCTAGCACTTGTAATTTGTAGACTTTTTAATGATGGCCATTCTGACCAGTGTGAGGTGGTACTTCATTGTAGTTTTGATTTGCATTTCTCTAATAATGAGCAATGATGAGCATCTTTTCATTTGCCTAGTGATCATCTGTATGTCTTCTTTGAAGAAATGACTATTTAGGTCTTCATGCACGTGTATATTTTTTTAACCAAACTGTCTTCATATTTAAGGGGATCTTTTTTAGACAGTATATATTTGGCTTTTTTAAAAGGCCATTCTAACAATATGTGCCTTATAGTTAGTGTTTATAGTCCATTAACATTTAATGTAATTATTGATATGGTTGAGTTAGGTCTACTCTTTTATTATATTTTCTGTTTATTCCTTCTGATTATTATTCCTTTATTCTTTCCTTCTTGTTTTTTTTAATTAATTCCGTATTTTTTAGAATTTCATTTTAACTTATCTATTGGCTTTTTAGCTATACCTTTTTGCATTATTCTTTTATTGGTAGCAGTAAATACATATTTCTGGCTTTTCATGGTCTACTTCGAGTCAATTTTGTGCCACTTAACATAAAATGTAGAAACCTGCCAACTGTATAGGTGTGTTTACCTTCCCTTCTTTCCATCTTTTACACATAGTGTCCCATATGTGTTACTTCCACATGTATTATAAAGGCTACAGTACAATGTTATGATATTTGCTTTAAAGAGTCATATGTATTTTAAAGAAATTAAAAAGAGAAAGAAGTCTTTAATTATCCACGTATTTGCTATTTTTAATGTTCTTTATTTCTTCTTTTAAGTGTTTGTTTCCATCTGGTTTCATTTCCCTTCAACTTGAATTTATTTACCATTTCTTATACTTCAGATCTGTTACTATATCTGAAAAAAAAATCTTTATTTTGGGCTTCCCTGGTGGCGCAGTGGTTGAGAGTCCACCTGCCGATGCATGGGACACGGGTTCGTGCCCTGGTCGGGGAAGATCCCACATGCAGCGGAGTGGCTGGGCCCGTGAGCCATGGCCGCTGAGCCTGCGCTTCCGGAGCCTGTGCTCCACTGTGCGAGAGGCCACAACAGTGAGAGGCCCGCGTACCGCAAAAAAAAAAAAAAAATCTTTATTTTACCTTCATTCTTGAAAGGTAGTTTTGCTGGACAGAGAATTTGGGAAGAAAGTTTTTTCTTTCAGCATTTTAAGGATGTTGTTCCACTATCTTGTCATTCCTCTTGTTTCTGATGAGAAGTCTTTATTAATTTGAATTGGTTGTTCCTATGTATGCAATGGGTTAATGGATTATTTTTCTCTGCCTGCTTTCAGTGTTTTCCCTTTATCTTTGGTTCTCAGAAGTCTGACTGCGGCATGCTTAGGACTTTTTTTTTTGGTAATAAAATCCTGGTTGATAGTCACTTTTACCTGTCATCTCTATTCTGCTGTTAAACCCATCCAGTGAAATTTTATTTCATATATTTATTCTGTAGTTTTAGACATTTGTTTTGATTCTTCTTTGTAGTTTTTTTCCTTCAGAGATTTCCTATATTTTTATTCATTATAAGCATATTTTCCTTTGTTCTTGAGCATAGTTAAAATAGTTGCTTTAAAATTCTTGTCTATTAATCTGGCTGATCTCATAAATTTTCTCATTCCCAAGAAGGAAGGTTTATTTCCTGTTTTTCATATACTAAGTAATTTTGGATTGTATCCTAGACAAACACTGGGCTCTGTTGTTTCTCTTATGTTCCTCCAAAGAGTATTGGATTGTTTTTAAAGCAAAGAGTTAACCTTGGCTGAACTCAGATTGCAAACCTATGTCTTCTGAAGTGACTAACAGCTCAAATTTCACTTCACTTCTTTTAACCTGAGCCGGACTTCTTAGGAGCTTACTCTGCTCAAGTCACACACTTGATCAGGGTTTACACAAAGATTTGGGATTCCCCACTGGACTTCCAAGCAGCTATTTTTGCCCCAATACTTTTCTTCTGGTTCTTCATGCTAGTAGGACTGAATTTTATGTTGTAGTTTTAGCCATTCCACATGGGGCAGACTGGATCCTGTCCTTAAGCCTAAAGCTTTTTTAAAAAGGGCACGGGGGACTAACTCCATGTTGTTCCCTTCTTCCAAATATTGGTTCTTTTCTAGTATATGCCTGCTTTTGTTCATTCTTCAGTGTCTTCAGGTAGTTGTTTTTTTAATATTTTATCCTGCACTTATACTTGTTACCTGCAGGAGGAGGATTGGTCTGGCAGGAACTTACCCATCCATACAAAAGTGTAACCTGGCTTAGAATAACTTTTTGATAACTCATTGGGGCTTGATGTTGGTTTGGATATAAAAGGATGATTCCCAAGTCAAGAATGTTTCTAGTTCTTTAATCGTTCAGCTTTTTAGATAGTGGTAAGATAGGAGATACTGAAGAAAATAGATGTTTATAGGGAAAATGATGAGTTCCATTTTAAACATGGTAAGTTTATATTTCCTATCAAATATCTATATAGAGGTTTGTAGTAGGATGTACAGGGTATACAGATCTTGAGGTAAGGGAAAAAGGTCTGGACCAGAAGTATAAATTTGAAGGTCGTTAAGACATTAGATGTTAATTAAAAATGATGGAATAAATGAGTTTCCCAGGAAGAATGCAGGGAAAAAGAGAAGTTTGTTTTATGTTATTTGAACTTCTGTTGATTATTTTGTATTATCTGAACTTGGATTGCTTGTGAAAATCTAAACAGTAGTTTTTCTTTTTATGTATAGCTCCCAGCGGACCTTCTAGTATGGTTGTTCCCAATACCTCATCTCGGAAAAAGGGTGTGAGTAGCAAAACAGAAATGCATGAACACAAAAAAAACACTGCGAAAAAAAAATGAAATCTTCTTAGCAGAAGCTGGAACTCATTATACTTATAAAAAATCACGTGTTCAGTAGAAAGAGACACGTAATAAACCTTGACTGAAAAGTATCAAAGCAAGTAATTTGTGCCTCCTTATACATCTCTGTATTAATTTAAAGATATATGACATCTAGAGAATTCTTTGTATATATTTAGTTAAGGCCTTTGTCATGATCTGGAAATGTTTAAAACAATGTTTATTAGCATTTTATGAGTAGCAAAACTTATGGTGATAAAGATCTGTTGTTCTGAATGTGATGTTTACTGTGTGCCTGTGGTAAAGAAGAGGAATGGGAAAACCCAGACAGCCTGTGCCAATGTCACACAGTAATGCTGTTTGCTGAAGAACCTGTGAGGTGGCCTCTGTACACATTTTCACTTTCACAGGATCACATCTGGGCTGCAAAAACCTATAGCTTGAAATTTGATGGCCATACTGGGGACTTTTAAAAAGCATATTTCCAAAGAGATTTCATTGACCATATAGATTAGAAACCTTTTTTTCCCCAATTGTTATGATTACATATATGCTGCAATATTTAATAACTGGAGTATTGGCATATGGGTTATTTTTTCAATCTATGCTTTGAATTTTTATTGTATATTATTTAAAATATTACATAGGCAGCTGGGATAACTATACCTTTATGCACATACATTTGTAGAAAATATTTTCTTTATATATTTCCTTACCATAAGGTGCTTTTGTTCATCAGGACAATTTTTCTTTGTATATTGGCAAGAAAGACATCTTTAGAGTTTCTTTTTAAGATATAGTTGACAAGTTTATAAATGTTAGTTATCTTCAGAGTTCTTTTTAGATCTAAAAAACTGAGTTCAAGAATGGAGGTAATCAATGTAAGAAGAGTATCTGAATTCCATTGTTAGTAGATATTATGTATAGCACCTATTTTTACCATTTCCATTCTTATCTCTAGAATATCAGTTGATCTCACAAAGATAACTTAAAGATTGAGCATTTGAAATACATGCTCATTTTAAATGATTAGATTTTGAAGGGAAATTGAGATTATTGCATTGTGATTTCATCTATAATGTGAAAAAATATTTATTGTCCTTGGTGCTCACTTTCCCCTGATGCACAAATAATTATTGTATAAACCACTTGAAATGACTTAAACTGTAAACCAAACAATACATCCTGGTAAGAATTGCATCCATTGCCAGTTAGGTAACTTAAATTGCTAAAGCTTTAGTTTGAGGCTTATGTTTAGAAAAATTATTGAATTCTCATATGAATGCAGCTATTAAAATCCTTCAGTAGAGACTCTCCTAACCTTAAATCATCATATATGAATTGACTTTAGAAAATAAGCATAATACATGTTCATTTTAAAAGGTACCAGATGCAAAAGTCACAAATATATACAATTCTATAAGTTCATATATTTCACATGAATGTAAATGTATTACATGGAGACATGTCTTGTAAACAGTTGAATGTACCTAAGCTTTCTGTATGTGAAAATGTGGTTAATGTGCTCATTGTCAGAGTAAAGAAACTACTCTTATTTTTTAAGTGGAACTGAATTAAAATATTTTATTTCTAGAATCAGAGGATGGCTTAAATGGCAAGTTATTTTTTATTCTTTTCTTTGACCCTTTACTTTTAACTTTCAAAGTAGAATGGGGAAAAGTATTTTAATATTAAACAATGCTCATCTTAGATATTAGATAAAATTTCTTAGTATTGGCCATAGCTATCACAATAGAAACTAACTAGAAAGTTCAGTGCAAGTCACATTTTTCCATTGATACACAAGAACTATGATTTCACTGTAGTCGCCAAACTTGGTAATAACTGCTGTGTAGACAGGACAGTTTTATTTGCAAGAACCTTAGATTCATTTTCCAAAACAAACAAAAAGAAATTATAGTTATCACCATTCAATGGAAGTTTGACTGAAGCATCTGTTTCTCACTTGATTCTATCCCAGTAAAGTGTGTTTTTTGTTTGTTTTAAATACTAGAAGATATTTCTTCTCATAGCTAATCCTCCATCCACCGAAGAGATGAGAAAGCCCAGCTTGAGGTACTGTTCAGTTATCCTGGCCTGTTAGTCTTCATAGTGCATTATTCAATCTTTTCCCCTTAAAAACCCTGCATATGAACTCAAACCTATTTTTTGCCCTTGAAGTCCAGTGCCAGCAGGTTCTGCTGCTCTGGTTTTAATGAGTTCTTGTAGTCCATTCTTAACTATTAGAAAATGTTTTGGGGGTGTTGTACAGTCTTGGGTTATGGAGAAAAGTATGCTGAACACTTTATATCATGTTTCCTTTGAGTAGGAAATGGAGGCAGAAGGTAGACAGTAAATGAACAGAGAACATGTGGCAGTATGCTTAATATATACATACCTAGAGCAAGAGGGTGATAGATGGCAACTATGAGAGAAAAGTTAAATGATAGTTCTTCAAGAACTCTCTTGTTAAAACTCTTTAGACAAAGGAAGAGTTTTTTAATCAAGGTCACCTAGATTTTTCTCCAGGTTCTGACTCTGATCTACCCTGCACGTCCACTGTTATTTATTTCCATGCCAGTTTGAACTAAGATTTTACTTTTTTGTTTTGTGTTCATACTTTGGTAAAAAGTTCTCAATCTTTACTTGTGTGCTTATCAAAGTTTGCCTTACATAAAGCATTCATTAGTTTTCTGTCAGTTTACCCTTGCCTTATTTTCTGGACAGTATAGGCAGCCATACTATTCTTGGTCAGGTTGGGATCACTTCTGTGATGGCCCAGCAGTTCCCTCTCTAGCCTCTCTCTAATTCTCTTTCCCTGTACCTGCTGCTACCACAAATAGCAGCATTCTTGCCCATGGGAACAATTTTTACACTCCTTCTGAAGGAGTCCCTTGTGATAAGGAGTCCAAGTAGAAACAGCTGTCCCTTTGTATGGAATCCTGGGTACCAAACTATTGGCATGTAAAGTTTTCTTTACATGGGTCAATTTTTGTGGAAGATCTAGTCTCTATTTTCAGAGAATGGAGTACTATACAAAATCTCTTTATTGTTTTATACTTTATATATATTATATCCTGATTAAAGATATTATTTAGATTTTCTATAGCCTTTTCCTTTGATCCACATGCTTAGTCATGACTTGAGAGAGAGGTAAGTTAAACTCTCCACTTACAGATTACTGTTAAGTTCTCCTCTTATCTGTGGTTTTTACTTTACTTTTTTCTGTACAGTACATGGCTGTTTTCTGTTGCAAATGAATTCACAACTGTTAAATTTCCATTGTGGGTTTTACCTTTGCCATTATAACAATATTTTTTTTCCTCATTGGATGCTTTTGAAATGTCAGATATTAAGATTATGACCTGTTTTATTTTGGCTTGCATTTGCCTGATATACCCTTATTCATCCTTTTATTTTTTTATAGTGTCGATTTATTTAGGTATTTTATTTTAACTTACTATATAGTGGGTTTTGCTTTGTGATTCTATTTTAGTATCTTATTTATTAGTATAGTCTAATTGTATTTATATGTAATATATCTTTGCTTTTAGTTATGTTTTGTTTTTATTGCTTATTTAGTTTATCTTTTTGTAAAAGAATACTTTTCATTGCAAGTAGGAAAAACTCCAATTGAAATTAACTTAAAATCATAAGGAAATTCACTGTTAAACATTTCTGAAGGTCCAAAGATGGTGAGCTT
This sequence comes from Neophocaena asiaeorientalis asiaeorientalis, assembly GCF_003031525.2. NCBI lineage: Eukaryota > Metazoa > Chordata > Mammalia > Artiodactyla > Phocoenidae > Neophocaena > Neophocaena asiaeorientalis. The sequence goes on from NW_020172676.1 coordinate 2,691,925, forward strand.
CAGCCACAGTTCTATCAGTCATGTCATCAAGGGCCTAGGTTCTCTCCCTGTTTCCTCTAGCATAGAATAAACTTTTTCCCAAAGTTGTTTTCTGTCATGTTCACAAGATGGTTGCCAGTGGCTTCATGTTGCCTTGTTCATGTCCAGCACAACAGAAATTGAGGAAAATTCTCCTTCAACCATGGAATAGTAAGTCATCTTCTTCAGTGTGATTGGGCTAACTTATTTGGTTATTTGTCCACTTTCTGGATGAATAACATTCACCAGGAGAATTCTATGAACTTATTGGCCCTAGAGCTGGTGATGGGGTCAGATTTCCCCAAAATCCTCAGCAGTGTTGGTATTTTGGACCAGTTAATTCATTGTGGGAGGCTGTTATGTGCATTGTAGGATGTTTAGCAGTATCCCTGCACCAAGCTGGAAGGGTTTTAAGACAGTGAGCCAAAATGAAAGTAACAATCAAGTCTTTATTTACTTACTGTGACAAGTGAGAGGCCAAAAAGGAAAGTAGGAAAACAGTGCCCACTCCTCACTGTTCCAAACCCCCACTCCCCGTAGAATGGCACTGAGCAAGGGTCAATCAAATGACAGGTAGTACAGGTGGAGGAAATTGTCTTACTGCTGAGGAGCCTGAAATAAAAGGTTCCTGCCATTTTATGAACCAAGGGGACTAGAGGAAAGGCTATGAGTGAAAAAACTGAGTCATAGTGGAGAAAAGTGTCTTGGTCAAGGCCCGCCCCATAAGGAGGTCTCAGTGGGGAGATCTAAAATGTGTCTCAGCCAAGGTCTCCTGATAAGGAGGCCTGTGAATGGAGGTGCCTGGGCTAGGAATGCAGATATGCATACGAGCATGCAGGCCCAGAGGTTATTGATTATAACTCTCTTGGAAGACTATATGTGGGAAGGGCAGCTTTTCCCCATGAATCCTGTCAGGCAAAGCCTTTGTAATTGCCTGTGATAAGATCTGAAAGATCACATACAGGATTTTGGCCTGGAGCCAGTCACGTCATCCTGGCCTCTACCCTAAATGCCAGTAGCATCCTCCCCGAAATTGTGAGAGTCAACATCTCCAGACAGGATCAGATGTCCCCTGGAGGGGCAGAATCACCTTCAGTTAAGAAACAGTGCCCTAGAGCCCATGACGGTATGAAGAAAGGATGGATATATGACACAAATTAGGGTTCTGATAGGAGGGAGAGGTAGGGGGATGGATAATGAATAAGTAATCAATATAAACTGTACACTATCAATTATATTATCCATGTTTGCTATAGTTTCTTTGGTTCCACTAATAGTTTTCTTTTTAACTATAATTTTGTATTATACATTTAATTTTTTAGGTGCTACTGGCTCCCTGCTATGAGCAATGTCCAATTAGTACACTTCCTTCTACCTTTTCTCTACTTCACAGGTTTGGTTGATTTCCTTGGTTCTTCCTGTGTTTAACTTTTATAAATATTTTTATGCCTTATTACATGCTTATCAATTTAAATGTTATATTTTGAACCCCTGGTTAATCAAGATGAAGAAATCATTTCACCTTATCTCTTCTTTGCCTTCTCTTAGTTTCGCTTATTTCCACTGTATTCTTTCTGGTGTGACCTTATTTCTGGGATGTCTTTATTTTTTCTCTTTCTTTCCTGAACTCTGTTAGCTCATATTGCATTGCCTTTGGTTGTTTTGCCAGGTGGTTTCTGATCACCTGTATATCTGGATGAACTTTTCACTTCCTTAAATTTTTTGAATTTTGATGGTATGTTTGATCACTTATTTTGTATGCTCAGCAAATTCATTTTCTCTGTTGAATGGTTTTATCTGCTGTTGTTTCTCCTGTTCCTTTCCTCCTTTTCTTGGAGCGTGTTTTTGTTAGCACTGTGTGAGGTCATTCTCATTTATTACTCTTCTTTAGATGAGGTAAGTGTCTTTCTGGCTCACCTATTTGGTAATAAATTCATATGGTGGATAGGGCAGCATTTTGTTTTATTTATTTATTTATTTGGCTGTGTTGGGTCTTTGTTGCTGCACGCGGGCCCTCTCTAGTTGTGGTGAGCGGGGGCTACTCTTCGTTGTGGTGCGCGGGCCTCTCATTGCGGTGGCCTCTCCTGCTGTGGAGCACGGGCTCTAGGCGTGCGAGCTTCAGTAGTTGTGGTATGTGGGCTCAGTAGCTGTGGCTCACAGGCTCTAGAGCGCAGGCTCAGTAGCTGTGGCGCACAGGCTTCGTTGCTCCGCGGCATGTGGGATCTTCCCAGACCAGGGCTCAAACCCATGTCTCCTACATTGGCAGGCAATTCCCAACCACTGCGCCACCAGGGAAGTCCCTAGGGCACCATTTTGGATTAATAGTAGCTTCCAGTGAAGCTACTTATGACAGGACTGTGGGTCTGAGAGAGCTTTTTGAGCCTTTTGTTCTCTCCTGCTAACAAGGGTTGGCAACTGCAGAGCTACTCACCTTTGGAATCTCTTTCCTCCCTTCTGACTCATCCACAGATTGCTTCTTGTATGTGACATGTCTATATTTCCTTCTTTGGCTTTGCCTCTCCTGCTACTCTGTGGTACCAGGTAGTGTTCAGAAAATTCCCTCCTGCTGGCACTCAGCCCATTTCCATTTTTTCAGACAAGGAATTGGCTTTGCCCCTCCAATTATGCCATCTATTTTGGAGTCTTTTGGTCTAGTGACTTTGAGATCTGCCCTGTGAGCATCCTCTCCAGGCATCATCCTGTTTGACCTTGACTACATATGTCATCCCTTTCTCATATACTGTGGCTGAGGTTACAGGTGTCTTCTAGTTGTGTTGAAGACAGTTTATATTTCTGTTTTATATTTGGGGATAATTTTTTTATTGAGAAATAATTCCTCCTTTATTTTCAAACTGGGAATCGCTTCTTTTTTTGTTACTGTCCTTTAACAAGAAGGAAGTGGAGGAGGAGGAAGGAGATAAGGAGAAGCCCATGTCTTCTCATCCCAGTTATATTTTATTTATGAAGTTAATAATGCCAGTCCTGCCTGCAGTACAATGTTGGTAGGATCAAATGAAATGTTAATTTGGTAAACCATAAAGGGAAGAACAAAATCGAAGCATTGTTTGCATTCTTTTGTTGTAATAGAGTTGTATATAGTCCAAATGTCGACCAGGCCTGTTTTCAATGGTGTTTCAGCATTTTTCAGTCAGGGATGTTCTGGACAGCTCCTAATACTCCTTTATGGTTGCTCTTGTTGCCATGGGAACAGCCTGCCTAGTAACAATCTAATGAAACCTACCCCCCACCCCCAAATCAAGGTTATTCTGCCACCTTTCCCTTTTTAAAAATAAAGTATTTAAAATAAGGCAATACAGTCCTTCTTAAAGCGGGTTAAAAAAAAAAAGCAACACAGTATTTAATCGGGCCTGCCCTCCCACCCATCCATCTCACATTGTATGTGATGTGAATGACAACAGTTATATGACCCTGGTGGGATAATGGTTGTACAGTTTAAATACCTATTTTCAAGCACTTACAAGCATGTATCTTGATGGGGAAAGTGAGCTACTTCTTTATCATTCTATGTAAGGTGCTTCAGGAGTGCTTGACATATGGAAGGATGATTTTTAAAAGAAAAAAGAAACCCAATGTGCCTTCTGAAAGGGTTTTGCTGCTTTTAAAACCCATAGATTTTTCTCAAACTAGTCATTGCTGACTAGAAAGCTCAGTGATAAAGGTAGATGGATGGATGGAAAAATGGGGAGAAAAAAGAGAAAGTGAGGGAGAGGTGAGGCAGAGAATAAAAGAACACAGGTTCTACTGTTATCAAAAAGCATCATTGCTGATGTGAAGAAATTGGAAACCAAATAATTAAAGACTCTCTTTCATTACACATAGAAATGCTAATTTGTCCTATAATGTCTGGCACAAGATTCACGACAATAAAATGAGACCCGCGACTCTCAGATGTAATAACTCATCACAATTTTTTATTACTGATTCTTCATTGGTCAGGTAGAAACCTTTTTGAAAGTCCCATATACCATACCTACATCCCAGTGGAATAGATGGAAAAGCCACAAAGAATAAGCCACACAATAGTACCCATATTGAAAGAGAACTGTGTCTGCTCCACCTGTGGGAAATGCAATCACTTTAAAAATGTGAAAATTGAAAGAATCAATAGATCGAAGAAAGCACGGAGTCATTTCAGAAATCCTGTATGAAATATTAAATGTCCAGATTGGAATTATGTGGCTGAAATGCCCTCATGTGATCATTCCACAGTCTGGGCAAGAGGATAGAGCACTGAATAGATAGATGCTTTAATTCCATTTTTAGCAATGAATTTTGTGTATGTAAAAACATGCATGTTGAACTGCCTGGCTATAATGCTTTTTTCCACACTTTTTCAAAGCCTCTTCAGGAAGAAAGAGCAAAGTCATTGCTATGAAAGGTAGAATACGGGACTGGGAGAAAGGAGACCTGGTTTTGCCTCCCAGGTCTGCTACTGGCTGTCTGGGAGACTGTGATGCTCCATACTTCTTTGGTCCCCAGATCCCTTATCTCTGCAACCAGAGGGTTTGCCTGAGGCCCTTTCTTCTAAAACTTTATATGAACTTGCTTTATTTTCCCTTCCACAGAATTCTAGAACCTTAACCATTCTCTCTAATATCAGTAGCTCCCTCTTCTTCTATCATAGTCAACAAGTGTTTTTTTGAACACTTATTTAGGTAGATAGCATAGCTCTAAAAACAGTTAGTGGTACTAATTCACATTACTACTCCCTCTTGTTCCCCAGATGTTCTTTTGAGGAATTTACTTTTAATAGAGTTAATGCTACAATATTTATAATAATAACTTTGAGAATTATCAACATGAGAATATTTACTTAATAGCTTCCCTTTATTACCCAGAATGCATTTAGTTCTGGATATTGGTTGGTATTGTAAATGCAAACTCTTCTTCATATTAGCCTTAATAAAATGAAATACAGTTATGGAAATGTTTTTGTAGCAAGAAAAAAATATTTATACACACTATCCTTATGGGTGGTGTAGTCCTATGGGCTGTGTAAAAGCAAATGACTGTAAGGGGAAATCTTTCAGTGTATAGAATATGTTCCATATTCCTACTACACATGCATTATTACCCTTGTCCAACTGGTTGTTTAAACCAACATCTGTAAAATTAATCTGTAAAATGATCATGTGGGTTCTGACCTCTCACAGTCTATGATGCTGTGATTCTAAGGAAGTTCTTTCCCTTGTTATCTTCTGTCTTCTATATTCTGACCAATTCTGCAATCACAAATAAGTACATGGTATCATTTCATCATAACACTTGGTTATAAATGGCTATAACTCATTTTCATACACACAAACACATTATCCCTAAAAAACTAGAGTGACTCCGTAGGAATCAGGTGACCTCGTATTACTGGGTTGGGCCGAGAGGCTACTACATAAGCAGAAAATTTGGTTGCTGAGTAAGGTGTGAGAATTTGGAAGCAATTTATCTCCTCAAAATATCTCACCTACTTGCTAGATTTAGTGTCTGAAGTGTAAACACTGGAGATCCGTTGAGGGAAAAAATCATTAAGAAAGCTCAGTGAACTCCCCAGTGAACACATAGATAGCCCCTTTTAAAATGCAAATACCCTTGGAAGGTTTACCTCATTAAGCTAGCCATTAACCCCATAATTAATCAAATGGTTTTCTCAGTCATCTGAGAATAGTCATTTCTTCACCAAGTGTGTGTTGAATGCCTATTATAAACCAGTTACTGTGCTAAGCCCTGGTGATAACAAAGGTGAAAAGTTCTGTTTTCATTCTTTAAGGAATTTACTGTCCACTGAGGACTAAGTGCTCTAAAGTAATCAGAATCCATGGCGAAATGACTGAGTAATTAGCTCTTCCATTCCAAACACTTAAAACTTCTGGATAAAATATTTTGAAAATAAATGCAACAGTTCAAAAACAAATTAAAACCAGAGGGTATCCAAAATGTAAAAACAATCAACAGCTAAATCAAGCTTGAAGTCTTTTTATCCAAGGGATTCAAAGGGTACCTCGATCTCCGATTTTTCAGGGATAATTTATTTAGTCAACATGAGCTATAGCTAAGGGTACTCTTGAGAAGATATAATAGGGATTGTGGTTGCAAACTATATGCATGGCAAGTTACTGGAGCTGGGCTCCATTCATAAAGGAGAGAGCAGGAAACACTCTTTACTGTTGGTAATCAGAACTGTTGGAATCTCATGCCTGCTCATTATCTTGATAAGTCCTGTGGGACCATAAAAAGAAGCAAATACCAAAACATACAGTGGAGACACTTTCACAATCCAGAGCACACACAGGGCACTCCCACAATAGAAAATCACACTCAAGGGAATCTCGCAGTTAAACAACAACTCAAAAATCCCCTGAGCAAACCGCTAGAGACAGTTGGCAACCTAGGAGAGGAGACTTCTTATCTGAGGAACTAGCTGGTGGTGTGTGATTGTGGTATATGAGGAACAAAATGAGGTTGGAGTAGGAAGAGGCATTTAGAGGGGAAGCTAGGAGAGGCAGACGATGATGACTTCATAAATATTCCTGGGCTGGTCTTGGTTGGGAGGCTTTAATTTAGGAGGCTTCAAGAATTTCAAAACACGAGTAAAAACTACTGGAGATAGGGATGGTTGTCATCCTAATAGGATCCCAAATAAAGTGTATACTCTAAAACGTTATTCTGCAAGTTGTAAAAGCTTTTCAAAATAAAGTGATGTTAAGCTAATATAACATGAAGTTTAAATATTTTTAAGTCATTTATTATCCCATTACCCTAATAAAACTTCATTTTTCCATTGTCTCTTCCAGTTATTGCATCTTTACATACTTTTAATCATTGTGCCATAAACATAGAATTTTGGTTTCCCCAGATTCTTTATTCCTAGGAAATAAACTCTGGTATTTTATTTAAAATTTTAAAAAATATATTTATTAAATAATATAGCACATTAGGTCAAATGTTACTAAAATGTAACAAAAGAGCTTCAGTTCCCTGCCTCTTATTTTCCTTGACCTTTATCCACCCTTATCCCTACTCTCATTTCTTAAAGTCTCATTTTCTCCCTACAAGTTTTCTAGCTTTTTCTTCATATATTTGCCTCCGTATTTCTATATAATAATCTTATACATCTGTGTTTTGATTTACCAATTTTAGATATTATCTATTGACTTCTTGTTACGGTAAGAATTTAACTTTCTAAACTCTACTTTTCCTTCCTACCCTCGAAAATTAAAATATTTTTAAATCATTAATCAGTGTTTACAGTGTTCGTGGCTATGTAAATATTGCTTATTGCTGAGCCAAATAGTATACTATGATTGTTTCCTGTCTTGTACAATTTTGGTTTCTTCTTGGAATTAATTGTTTCATCGGTTTTCATTCAGTTACTATATTGCTAGTTCTTCAGTTTCTCCAGTGGATATGTAGAGCAGATTTTAATGTTATTTTCAACATAATAGAAAACCAATTAGTTCCATTTTCTTCCCCTGAATATATCCTTCCTGTATCTTGTCAGTAGAATAACTTTAGCAGTTGGGCCCACCAATTTAGAAAAAAGCAATGGCAGATATGCAGAAATCAATCCAATGTTATCATACTTTTCCTAAGAGTTGTGTGGTCCTACCAGTCAGGAAAAATTTGAAATGAATGAATGATTTATAAAGTTCAGGTTTTAAAGCTAGGCAGGGAGATATTTATACTTTAAGAAGAGCCAGAGAAATAGAAAATCCAGTCAAGTCACATGGTCAGTTAGATGGAGGTGACAGACTTAAAGATGTCTATGAGTAGACAGAAAGGTATGTACATTTCCAGTCTAAGAGATGGCAGACTACTTAAAAACCTACTTCTTCTTTAGGCACAGAGTGCTTAATACAACAACTATAAAATGGTACTCAGTAAATCCCATCAGTGTTGAAGGCAAGAATCCAGTCCTGGCCCAGGCCAAAGTCTTCTCTGAACCTAAAGAAACTTTGGGGTTGTTTTGTTTTGTTTTAACATAAACTTTGAACAAGCTGAAAGGGTGGCCACAAAAATGACGTGGGATGGTAACGTTAAGATTTTGGTGGTGGGTAACAATTTTTTTTGTAGTGGCAAAGAGTTATTTATCTTTTAACTTTGGGAAGATTTAGAATTAAGTAGAGGAATATTTAAGGGACTCAAACTTAAAATAACAATTTTTTTTGTTGTTAGAGAATCTCTGCATTTTTGTATTTTATGTAAGTATAATATTTAAGAAAACTTGGTCAATTGGAGTTAGATCAACTTGCGATTCCAATTTTAAGATGTGTAATTGATTTAATTTGATTTTAAGCTGAAATCAAACTTAATTTATTAGATTTATAAGAATTCTGTGAGCACCTTGGAACATTTGTCAGACATTTAAATATTTTAAATACTTAAACAGGTGTTATGGACCAAGCTAGTAAATGGGACTGAATATTAATAAAAGGATCCTTCAAAAGTAATTAAAATTTGCTAGATTTACAAATAGAATAATATGTTAAAGTCAACTTAAGTGCCTAGGAATTTTGAATTTGTAACTTTACTAAATGGAACATTTTAAAAATCAAAGTGCTCTCTGAATAATTTTTTGTGCCCCCAGGCTGCCCTTGAGGGCATTACAGAACTCTCACATTAACAAAGTCGGCTGTCTTTCTGTTCCAGTCTGGGCTGATTACTCTCTAAGCCTGCTTCCACTACTTTCCTGTGTTAGCTCCATGTTTTTCAGATTCTATGCCCATGTCTTCCTCTGAGTCCCATGGCCACACCATCACACTAAGAGAAGGACTTAGCATTCTTCCAGGAAGGAGGAAGGGTAAGCATGTCAGGGGCTGGGTGAGAAATAGATGTTGAGTAGAAAACCATTGGTGTCTGCTGCCTTTCCCCCAAGCCCCATCCCATCCTTGCCTCCCATATACCGTACGCCCCAAGCCCTCGGGGTTTCTTGGTTTCTTGGAGCAGCTGGTTTGCTTTTCTTTGGTGTTTCCATCTGCGGTGCCTTCGGTTGCAGTTGCCTCTGCTCTCTAAATCCAGTAATGTGAATTGTGTGCTTTCTACTTTCCAAAAATCTGTTGATACCTCTCATCTGATGTTCTTTTCATTCATACTCTCTTTATGGTTTATTGTTTTTTATTCTTCCTTTCTTGTCATTTTAGAGTGGTTTGGGAAGCAGTTGTAGTTAAATTGCATGAGTTCAACTTTCATTATTGGGAACTCCCATCATTTTTACAGTATGTATTAACAGTCTACTAGCTGAACTACCATAATTTGTTTAAAGTCTCTATTGTAGAGCACTTAAATTTCTTCTTTTTCTTTCCTCTCAGCTTGTTTTCTGGTGAATTATTTCCTTGCAGTAGATTACAAGAGGTGGAATTATGGGGACAAAAGTTATAAAAGGATACAATGTGGGATAGCAGAAAGGGTGTGGGCTTTGGCACAATTCAACTATTAATTCTGTTTATTGCCATCAGTGTGATAAGCAGTTTATTTTTTAATCTACCTGAGTCCCAGTACCCAAAATCAGATTAAGGAATAATATTTATTCCAAAAATCAAAATACTCTGCAAAGTAAATAAAGTAAAATAAAAGTAAATAAGTAAAATTTTAAGTATAAATATGGCTTAAAAAAAAAAGTAGACCCCTTGGTGTTAATATCCTGTTCCATAACCTCCTTAATAAATTTAATTCCATTATTTACCATTTTCCATCCTTAAAATGTCTCTCATTTTGAAACTTTCAATGTATCGAATCAATTCTAAGTTTTATTAAAGTGTCCACGCCCTCAAGGCTTTCTAGGGTAGGCATCTGAAGGTTGAACAGTGCTTTTTGTACCTAATTAAAGCTTAGCAAGTGGTATTATAATAAAAACAAGTTCTCTCACTGTCTTTTGTAACATGCGTGCCAAGTTGTTGTACCTTTCCAGAGTCTTGCCAGCTTTTAGGTAATGACATTAAACTAGTATGAATGGGAAAATGGTTTTATTGCCTCATCGTCCTACTTATATTAGCAAAAAGTTGATTGCCAAAACTGCACAGAACAGATTCCGAGCTTTTCTGCTTTCATTTTAAAGAGACTAGTTTACTACAAAATCTGTTTGAATTGAAACCTGCCCAATTTTTTATTTTTGCTTCACTCTCCTCAAACTACAGATGAACCATTAAATATTTCCTTGAGTATACATCTTACCTTCAATGGCACTTTTTTAAAAAAGAAAAGTACAAGCAAAAACAGAGTAAATGGGAGTAGGCATTAGAACATCAGAAAGAAACATAAAATTAATTACATTTTTCTGACCGTGCATTTTACCATAAATAAAAATGCTAAGCCTCTGTATTATTCCCATGGCTTAAAGAGCTGAAGTTCTAGTCAGGCAATTCAACCACAGGACTTTCATTTGTAGAGAGACATTCTTTTCAACTTCATCATAAATTAGTTTGCCGAGTTCTTCAGAGAGCCCTAGGAGGTTAGCAGAGCATGTATTCTTACTTGACAGATAAGGAAGCTGACGTCCAGAGAGTTTGCCAGAGGAAACAGTGAGTCAGAAAATGAATTGCAGTGCCACAACTCCTGTGCATTTTTGTCTCACAGAATCAGCTCTCAGTAATTATCTCTCTCAGTGCTTATTACTTTAACTTTCCAACCTTGCTCAGTGGCCATAGTTCTCAGGGAATATCATTTGGTTTTTGTAATTCATGATGCAACGATTAAAAATGAATTTTCTAAATTAAAAGAAGTATTTTAGTTAGTGCACAGAAATTCTGGTAGCTAGACTTGGTTCTAGAAGTCCTCATTTCAAGAAACATAGCTCAGTTTTGTCTTTTATTTAGCCTCCATTTCAACTCTTTGTAGTGTGGTTATGGGAAGAGAACTGGATGACGGTCTGGGCAGCATGTCTATCTTAGCCCTGTCCTCTGCTGGTACGTGACTCTGGGCAAATTGGTTACCCTCCTCTAGCCTTGGTGGCATCATAGGTAAAACTGAGAATAACGTCTACTTTTCCTGCTTTACTAGACTTTTTGTGATGAACAACAATAAGATGATACTTGGGAACATGCTTGGTAAATTGTAAAGCACACCACCTAGGTAAGATAGTATTATTTCCTCAGTACCACAGAACAGGTGAAGAGATACCTCTTCGGCTAATATAAGAAAGAAAGTGAAAGGCCATTTAAGAAATTTCAGCCTGAACTGTTGTTAGGATTCATTTGCTTGAATGATACAAGTTGACCTTTAGTAAAAATCTCCACTATGACAGCAATTTAAGGGTGCTTAACATCAGAGCAAGGTGAAATTCCTAGTCTTTATATATGAGAGTAATAGGGAGCAAGCTCAAGGATTAAATCCAAGTTCACTATAATTTGGTAGTCCACCAGTTGTTCTCAGGTTTTTCTCTCTGGCTGCTGGGTTTTCAAATTCTCTTACCAATGAAAACACCATTTTTTGAAAGAAATAATTTAATAAATTCTGTGTCTGTGTGTGTGTGTGTGTGTGTGTGTGTGTGTGTGTGTGTGTACATGTAGGCACTCATGCAGGCAAGAACTAAATGTTTAGAGAAAAACTGAATTGTTCAAAATTGTTTTTGACCTTTTATCACAAGCAGAGTTATCATTCATGGAAGATTAATGGAGCTAAGAATAGAGTCTAGTGCCCAGCATGGAATACTCATCTGAGAGGACTGACTGAAAAGTTTTAGATTTAAGCTTTCTGTTCCACTCTGGTAGCGGGAGAGGTGAGCAGAATCTGCCAATTAATATGTATCTGTGCGGTGGATTGTATTTGTGATTGTTCAGAGGTCCCAGCACTTTTGATGTACTGAAGAGGATATATATATAACCCTATCAGTTTCTACCCACTCTGCCTGACTTTTTAAATTCCTTTACTGTAGAGTTCTGAAATAAGGAATTTGGATCAATTAAGGTAGGTGAACGAGAGTGAATAGAAAAGGGGGTCAAAAAGAAAAGAGATTGATTTTTTAAGTCAAAAAAGTACCATAGAAAATAATTGTTCCTCTCTCCAATTGCAAGATAATTTATTTTCTAATATATTTGAAGACCCTCTAGTATATCATTGGCAGCAATGTGGCGCTTTAAGAAAATTTTGTATGGGGCATTGATCACATCATTGAGTGGTGATGATGACAAGACCCTTAAAGCCCCTTAAACATATAGCAGTTTTTCAAATGATCTTTCTCCATCAGAATACCTCAGTGAAAATTTAGAAAAATAAGCTAAATTTGTTCTATTTTCTGATAAACAATTGTTTATGGTTAGTAAAACTGACTTGAGAAATTAATGCAATTTTTCTCCTTTAAACACATGTTTTTGATAGTGGATTGCACTATATGTCTCACAAAAAAAGTTTAGAAATGGATCTTCGTTTCATGGCATTTATAGTGTAGCAAATTCTTTTGACTAAGAACCAAAAAACAAAAGCAAACACTTTTTGTTCTTTCTGGCCACTTTCTTCCTCTAGTTTTACTAAACTCTCATCCAAAATATGGCCTGTTCACATATAATAGTATTGGTAGCACCCAGGCCTTTTTGAGTGGTTGATGAAAAGCAGTTCATTTAGAACAGTTATTAATGCAGGTCCTCTGGATGTTAGTAGCAATTACTTGGGGAAAAAAGTTCAACGATTAATTAAATCTGGGAATAAGCTTGGATTAAACAAACTTAAATGGGCTTCATTATTACAGGAGCCCTCACAGCCTTTAAAAATAACAAGTCTGTGATTCTTCCAATGGGGAATTTAATAGACAGTGTTCCCCAAATGTATTTGACCATGAAATCCTTTTCTCATGAAGGCATCTTTTGGGAAAGAGAGATCATTTAGAAATTGACATTAGTATAAATATTAGGAAAGCCTTTAAAACAGGCTAACTCTGGACTAGAATCAGAGTTATAGTCTGAGCTCAGCTATTTATTAACTATGTCCCTGGACGTGTCATAAAAACTTTTCTGAACCTCAGTTTCCTCATCTGTAAATGAAAATGAGAATACTTCAAATCATAATTATGAGGATTAAAAAAAAAAACTGTGCAAAAATGTTCTGTAAATTTCAAGGCATTTTAAAGATATAAGCATTATGAAAATTATGGTTACAGCATTAAAAGTTGATCTCACTAAGAATTATTGACCTCATTTTTAAAGAATGTGCTTTGACATTAGATTAATGATGTGTAATAATCAGATTCCCTGATTCAGCAAAGGAGAGTTGTTCTCTTCCAAGCCATTCAGATAGTGAAGTATTAACTTTAGTGGAAATAACCATAAAGTAATGAGGCAAAGGTTTCCATGTGGTTCATTATTCTATCATACTATCACATGTGAATTCTTGCACAGTGCTTATTGAACTAGAGATAATAAATGTTAAAGAGTAGGCTTCATATAGTTGGTGAAATACCAGACTAAAATTTTTCTCACTTGGATTAGCATCAAAATACTTAGAAATGAGGAAGAAAACTTATGTGAGTAAGCAATAAAATGATTTGGAGTTTCATCCTCCTAGCGTTTATCACCTAGAAGGCTGGTGGAGATATTGATAACCTCATAAAATGACAATAAGCAGTTTGTAGAAAAGCAAGGAAACAGAGGTCCTAAGACATTTAGCATTACTGAAATAGAGTGAGTTGGTTGATAATATTCCCTTAAAATGGAATATAATTGTTATGGGCTGAATTGTGTCCCCCTCAAATTCATATGTTGAAGTCCTAACCCTCAGTGCCTAAGAATGTGAGCATATTTGGAGACAGGGTCTTCAAAGAGGTAAGGTAAAATGAGGTCATAAGGGTGGCCCCTAATCCAATATGACAGAGGTCCTTATAAGGAGAGGAGATTAAGACATAAACCTAGGGGAAACCCTCTCTGGATACAGTGAGAATATGGCCATCTATAAGCCAAGGACAGAGGAATTGGAGGAAGCCAAACCTGCCAATACCGTGATCTTGGAAGGACAAAAGAAAATAGATATTGATAACTCTTTATGTAGGCTTGTACGTGATTCATGTTTTAATCAAATCTGCCCTCTTACATACCACTGTTATCTAATGAAAGTTTATGTGGCTTACTTAGTGGTGGGTTCCTAAATCTGAAAGTCTTGAATATTCCTGTATTAGAGAAACAGTAGACTATAAGGAGTAATGTTTGGAGCTAATTAGCCTGGGATCAAGTCCTGGTCCTGCCACTATAAGTCATCCATAAAATAGGTATGCAAATAGTACCTATTTTGTAGGGTTGTTGTGAAAATTAAATGAGTTAATGGATGTAAAGATGTACAGTACAGACATTGAACTTGCAATTCATATATCCAACACCAGATGGCAGTGTGGCCATCCAAGGTTAGGTTGCCATGTAATCAGGTTGATGAGCCAACACGAGTATCTGAAACACAAGGTAACGAAATTCTAGAAGATTTCTATGAAACTAAGACAAATTTAAAACCTCTGTGCAAATAATGCTATATAAGGTCACAGAAATATACACAAAAGCTTTTTTTTTTTTTTAAAGGAGAAGCTTAAGTAAAATGCATCTGATTATCATTAGTTGCTTTCCATCACTAGTTATTCAAATCATAGCTCCATGGTTTTCTAGCTGAATAAGCTTGGGCAAGTTACTTACCTTTTCTAAGACTCAGTTTTCTTATCTGTAAAATAATATATGCATTTAAGAAAATGTTGTTGACCTTCTAATGTCAGGCATTGTTCCATGCTCTGGGGATATAACATTTTAAAAAAGAACAGATTATCCTTGCCTTCATGAGGCCTATATTCTAGTCACTAGACTCTAGTGAATAACCAAAGAACTGTTAACATTTAAAATCAGACTGATTGTGTACCAGGATGTTAAAGTGATGTTCTACCTCAGTGTTCACTGAATTTCCAAAGGTGCAGAACAAAACAATGGGTTTAAAGTAGCTCTACATTTTATGGCAAGGTATTCAATAGACCATTGATGAAGAACCTGGAAAGGTGATGTCAACAACTGCAAAGCTCGGCTTAGCACCTACCTCAAGCATATAAGAAAGCTTGGATAGGTTGAAAGAAAGGATTGTTTTTAAAGATAATTTATTTGGAGAAAGTTGTTGGAGGACTGCACATATCCATCACATCACCATAGTGAAGAGTGGGAAACATTCTTTCTCACCTAAATGAGAAAGGGATCTTCAGGAGAATCACTGGCAGGGCTGACATGAGTCCCCTGGAGTTGAGGCACATAAAAACTGGCTGAGAGGCTGTGGCTGCTCAAGCCTGAGGTGACAAAGCTGAGAGAAGAGAGCTGCACTAGAAGCAAGGTACACTGCTGTAGCCGACTGGCATAAAAGCACAGGCGTGTCTCATGGACCAGGTGTGCACTCTGAGGAATCCCTATCTGGAAGGACAATGTGATATCCTCTGTTATAAAGTGAGGCACATTAAAATTTTCAAGGGTTTAGATGAGCAAACAGTTGGAATCAGGCAGTGCCAAACTGGAAGTTGTAAAAAGTTAATAAACAGAAACCTCAATTAAATAGAGCTGGGAGACCAGAAAGGGGAGCTCTCATGCCCTGTGATAGTAACAGAGCCCAACAGGAAGAAGAAAGCTCCTCTTCTTTCCTGACAATGACACAGCCAATGAAAAGCCATGGACTCTATGTTTACTATAGCCCTCTCATCTTCCCTTTCCTCTCTATAGAAGAGTTCTCCTTCCCTTGCCAGGTGGGGACTTGCATGTGGCTTGTCATGGTTGTAGACCCCAATTGCAGTTCTCTGCTGATCCCCAATGAACTCATCTTTGCTGGAGAAATATTTGGCAGTAAATTTGTTTCAGGTCAACAAAGTGGTGAGGAGCCTCTTCTAACAGGAGCCAGGGGAAAGGCTTTTATAGAGCAGACATGGAAGGAAGCAAAGCAAGGAAATAATTGGCTATAGCTTAAGTGGTTGCCTTATTTGGGAGAAACTAGTTGGTTGTTTGTGATTGGTTATTCTTAAATTTTGTTTTCTCCACACAAGTGCATTTACAGAATTGACTCTGGCTTAGGTTTCGGTTTGTAGACTACCAAGTCATTAGAGCCACCTGGTGTAATGGCGTCCTTTTTTAATTAACACCACAAAGGAACTGGACTGCCAGGTAGCTGCCCAGGGCATGAGGGAGGAATCATGTTGACCAGCTGGGGCCAGACATTGCCAGCATCACAGTGTGAAGGCCCCAGTAGCAGTGCCTTTGAGGAGCTCCACTAGGGAAAGAATCAGCCCTGGGGATCCACAAACACAGAAGAGCCCCAGAGGTTATGTCTGTGACAGCTAAGTAGAGCTTTTCCATCCCTTACTTCTTCCATCCTCATTCCAACTCTGAAGTGAGGGCGTGAGGAGTTGCCCCCACTAGGACAGGGAAGAAACACTACCTCGGAAGAAAGTTTAGTTGCACTGAACATTTTAATTATTAAAATGAGAACATTCTTGTGCCTAGAAGGGATTAGAGGATTCATGTTATTGTTAAAATTCTAAAAGTTATTATGGCACCTGCCTGAGGTTTCAACCAGGTACAAGAAAATACTTAGCCCTCCAAGTAGAGTAAAAATAGATTTAACATATATGAAGGGCTTAATATGGTAAATATTTTCTATTTTCAACATTGTTCTTATGATCAGCCCTTGTAGCTTGTTGGACTCCCAGTTGTACAGCTCTTATACTAAAGATTAAAAGAAGGTTGCCAAGGATGCCAAAATAGCACACAGTGAAGAGTGGAGCAAGCAGAACTCACACTACTCCTTAGTTCCCTCAACATCCATCCACACCCAGAGGCTGGCTCTGCTCTTTAGGGTCCCAAAGGAGGGGGCAAGTCTGATTTATATTTTCCAATCTTCAGCACGTAGTCCTTGTGAGCTGTTGGGTAAGATGTGTAGTCATGAGCAAGGAAACAAAGGCAGGAGTGCTCATCCAGAACAGCTCCTGGTGTGAGTGGGCCCTCCCCAAGCATTTGTAGATTGAGTACTTGCATGACGGCCTGGGGCAGGATGAGGGGGATTGAATTACTTCTAGGATTTTGGGGATGAAGCAATTCTGGCCACCAAAGTAAAATGGTGTCATTTGAATGGTGCCTTCAGAAACATTTCTCTCCCACAAGATGGGTGTTTTCACACAGAGCATCCCTCCTTTCAGCAAAGGCAGCATTTTTCCGTGGTGTTCTGCCAACTCTGCCAGGGATACAGAGAGAAAGTAAAAGTTTCTATCAGGACAAATGTTTGGGAAATTCTGCACACATTGTCCTCACTACTAGGACATACATATTAGCATATTATAGAGTCTTCAAAATTGCATAGGTTAATTTTGCTAAACTCGGTGTGTTTACTGACCTTATAAGAAGCTCAGAACACTTTATCTCTCAGCACACTTGCTAACATCCCTCTGACCGGTGTTCTGTGTCACACCATTCTGGTTACATAGGACTAAGGCATCGTCTCCAGAAAGGCCCTGAGCAAAGGAACAACATGTAAATAAGTTAGCGTGGAGATTCTCCCCAGCCTAGATTCTGGAAAGTAGAGAGCAGGGCTGCCAGGAAGCAGGATCCATCGGGAGAGGTAGTTTTTGATGAGATGATAGAGGATCAAGAAAGGATTGGAGATTACTGTATCTGGAAGATTAAGAGGTCAAAGGGAGCAGCAGCCCAATGGTGAAATGCAGTGTATTTCACAATTCTATATGTGACAAGGTTCAGAAATATTATTTCATGTTGCTGTAGGGAACAAAAGGCTGGAAGAAGATCAAAGTGCCACAGCCTATAATTTAGTTACGGTAAATGTTATCTATTTAATTAAGACTCCTATAGCACTCACTATGTACCAGGCACTGTTCAGAGCAGATTACAAATATTACTTCATTAAATTCTCAACATAACTGTAAGGTAGGTACTATTACTTTCATCCCCATTTCAAAGATGAGGGAACTAGGACACAAAGATATTTAACTTGTTCAAGGGCCAGGACTGAAGTCCAGATCATGTCTCCATGATCCATGCTCTTAATCTGAGCTTTTGCGGCCTTTGTGAATACATGAAGTAGAACGGGATGCTGCTGGAGGTGATCCCAAGCCATTTAATAGTACAAACAACAATTGCAAATACTAAGGAAAAACTCCCTCTCTTCTAGGTTCTCTGAAATGGGAGAAAGTTCTCCACTTTAATCAAAACTGACTGACATTAATGTTTATTCCTATAACATCTTGATATGACCTTTTATATACCCAAGATGAAACTAAAACTGATGTGAGGGATAGCGTTCCAGGTAAAACAACTTAAGTGATAAAACTTGTTACCTCAGCAATGTTGCCCGAGGGGCAGTCTTACATTTTTCATGAAAAATGTTAGGCAGAAGGTCTTGATGTCATTTCATGCACCATTTAATCAGATTTAGCTCAAGAGACAGGGGGATTTGCAAAGCTATATTTTTCTTTTTAAAAAATACAACACATATTTTGGTATAAAAGTAATTCATGCTCACTACAGACAATTTTGGAAAAACATAAATTATAATTAAGAAAATAAAAATTATGCATAATTCTACCACCCCAAAACAATTACTTTGATGTGTTTCCTTCTATTCCTTTTTTTTCCTCTATTGAATATATGTGTGTGTGTTTAACACGAAGTCTGAATACATTTTACATCTTACACATTTTACTTAACATTATATTGTGGATATTTTCCCATGTCTCAAGAAAATCTTTGTATAACTGTAGTGTTGTTCTGTCTGTTATCTTGTTTTGTTTATTTTTGTTTTGGTGCCATGTTCTGTGTTCTTCGTCTTTTAATATAAGGAATATGGTTCTATGGCTTTTGTCTTCTACAGTGATTTCTCTGGTTTTCACTTCTTGTTTGTACTTGCATTGAACAAATAGGACTCTAATTATGCAAGTCAAGATTGAAATTGCACTTTTTTGACTCAGCCCACTTATATGGATGAGAAGTTTTCTGTGTTTCTATTTCTTCATACATCATTTTGGGGTTTAAAGTATTATTTAATATTTTACATATATACATATATATAAAGATGATTTGTTAACATTTGTAATAATTGTGACCATATTTATAATTTTTTTCTTTTTTACCTTTTTATTCAGACATAATTTCAGACTTTTAAAATATTGCAAAACAAAAAGTAGTATAAAGAACACTCCTTTAATCTCCACCAAGATTTGCAAAATATTTCAATATATTTAATATATACTTCACCAAAGAGATATATAGATATTAAATAAGCATGTAAAAATATATAACATCATTAATCATTAGGGAATTGTAAATTAAACCCACAATGAGATATTACTACACCTTTGTTAGAATGAGTAAAATTAAAAATACTGATTATACTAAGTGTTGTCAAGGAAGCAAAACAACTGGAGCCCTCATACACTGCTGGTGGAAATGTAAAATGGTATGACCACTTTGGGAAAAGAGTTTGATAACTTCCTTAAAAATTAAACATATGTCTATCATATGACCTGGTCATTTCACTCCTAGATATCCACTCAAGATAAATGAAAGCATATGCAACAAACACTTGAACATGAGTGTTCATAGCTTTATTTGTAAAGTCTATAAATAGGTGAATAGATAAATTATGATATATCCATACCACAGAATACAATTCAGCATTAAAGTACAACCAACTGGGGATACATGCAGCTGTATGAATGAATCGCCACATGATTATGATAATTACGAGGGTAAGAAAGCAAGCCCCCCCCAAAAAAGCATACTTTCATTTCATGTGCATAGCATTATAGGATATAAAAACAAATCTAATGACAAGAAGCAGATCACTGGTTGCCTGGATGGGGTGTCGGATGGTAGTGCAGAGAGGTGTGGGAGAAAAGGATGACAGAGGCACAAGGCAACTTTTGAAGTTGATGGATATCTTCATTATCCTGATTCTTGGGATGGCTTCACAAGTGTGTACATGTAGTAATACTTATCAAATTGTACTTTTTAAATAAGTGCAGTTTGTATTTTAATTATACTTGAGTAAATCTGTAAAAATGTATAATAGCAGACAAAGTATTTGTTGTATATCAGGTACTGTTTTATGGCTCTTTATAAAACATAAAAGATATAAAAGCATTTAGCACTATAGTAGGCACTTACAGTAAGCACTCAATATATGTTACTTGAAAATGAATCTGAGTTATGTAAATTTTTTCTATGAAAATGTTTGGCATAGAGTAAAAATGTTATCTCTAATTTCATATAGAATCAGTTTCCCTTTGATACATATTTAGACTAAACAAAAAACAAACATAAAGGCAAGAGTAAAAATTTTCTGGCTGGTGAAACCCAATGACAAAACAGCAAGAAGAGAGCCACAATCATCTGCCTTAGTCTCTAAAAATATATATAGACACATATGCACATATGTATACATACATGTATGTATATATATATTCACAGAGACATATAACATACAGAGATGTAAAACTTTACATCCATCTAGGGATTAAATAGATTCTTTGGAAACTATTCATTGGTATCTGGATGTCAGAGATCACAAAGTCAATTTATTAATAAGATATCTAATGCACAGTTGGTGTTCAATAAAGATTTTTAAAAAATAACTCAATGAAAACAAATGAGCAATCTTGTTTCTCAAATTACTTTCATATTCATGTAGAAGACTTTTAGTGAAAATGTCTTCCAATATTTAAAAAGTAACTTTGTTTTGGTCCTATAGCCCTAAGAGTTGCTACTATTTATGAAAAACACCAGTCTTAAATAGCTCCTAGTTCAGGATGCTAAATAAAATAAATGCTATTTCCAAAATTTTTTGGCATTGAAGTTAACATTATTTGTGCAACACTAATTGGAAACAACTAAAAATGAAAATAGTCATTCAGTGGTTTAATATCAGGAAATAAAAAGTAATACTATATAGAAAGCCCAGAGATAAACCCATGCACATATGGTCACCTTATTTTTGATAAAGGAGGCAAGGATATACAATGGAGAGAAGACAGCCTCTTCAATAAGTGGTGCTGGGAAAACTGGACAGCTCCATGTAAAAGAATTAAATTAGAGCACTCCCTAACACCATACACAAAAATAAACTCAAAATGGATTAAAGACCTAAATGTAAGGCCAGACACTCTAAAACTCTTAGAGGAAAACATAGGCAGAATACCCTATGACATAAATCACAGCAAGATCCTTTTTGACCCACCTCCTAGAGAAATGGAAATAAAAGCAAAAATAAACAAATGGGACCTAATGAAACAAAAGCTTTTGCACAGCAAAGGAAACAATACAATACGAAAAGACAACCCTCAGAATGGGAGAAAATATTTGCAAACGAAGCAACTGACAAAGGATTAATCTCCAAAATTTATAAGCAGCTCAGAGCAATTATACTCCAATAAAGACATTTTTTTAAAAAAGTAATACTATCTTTTCTTACCTAGTTTTTCATAATTTGAATATCCTCATGCTGTTATTACTTACAAACTCTGGTTTATCAAAGGACAGAGCTCATTGTAGAGTTAATACTTTTTAAAAAACTATTAAAGTTAAGGTGTTAAGGTGAAAACAGTTGGAGAGGGAAGAAATATGAGAAAGAGGAGGTGGAAGGCTGAAGATTTCTACTATTCGGTGTGAAAGTTTACTAAACATGCATGCCAAATATGTAACTTCTAAAATCACTGTTTAGCCTTGAGCTGATGTTTCATTTAGTTCATTGATCATTCAAAAATTTATTAAAATTCTACAGTTAAGGAACTATGAGAGACACCATGATGCATGATTCTTAAATCTACAAGAAAGATAGCACATATAAGAAAGGTAGCCGAACCCTGGTAAACACATTTATAAGGGATGTGGAAGAAGTAAATCCAGTGGAAAAAGAGAGAATAAGATAAGAGGAGAATCTGAGCAGCATGTCATCTTGGAAATCGAGCTTATATTATTAATATAATTGACATGGCATTTAGGACATGTGAGAGACATTACTGGTGGTCACTTGTATCACGTTCTGCTCTCCTTCCAGGAATGTAGAAAATATTTTCCAGTCCCCCTGTAGGCAGACATGGAAATTCGATTACATGTAGCCAATGAGCTTTGAGCAGCGGTGGCTGGTGTCCGTGCCAAGGCACGGGAAGAGCAGATAGAAGATGTCCTTTCGCTCTCTTTCTCTGCCAAGTGTTGGGGTGGTGAAATGTCCATCCCATTGGTGGTGATGACTTACAAACAGGTATGATGCTATCTTTTTTTTTTTTTTTTTTTTTTTTTTTTTTTGAGGCGGAATCTCAACCACTGCGCCATCAGGGAAGCCCTATGATGCTATCTTAAAGTGTTTTCTTACAAACAGGTATGATGCTATCTTAAAGTGTTTTCTCCATGTAAATTGGAAAAACAACATAATCACGTGGCTCAGATAGAAGAGATCAAACAAACACATAGCAACATTTTTTGGTGGTATGGATTGATTTACCATGTCCAATCTCACATCCTTAATATATTTAATCATGGAACACAATTTACATACCTAAAAGTTCCACATTGCAATTATCAGCACGTTGCAGTAGGCATCTTACCACTGTGGGCTATACAAAATTTTAACAATTTCCATGAAGTACCTGGAGCACTAAAAAATGATTTTCTACAGAGTTTGAGTAAGGCAGGTTTTAATCACCTCTTCCAGTCAAGACATTATATTATTAAGTACCACAAAGTAACTCCCCCAAGATCAACTCCAACCGAAATAGAAACATCAAGAGAGACATGAAACTCTCAGAAATTCCTGGGAAAATGGAGGGCTGTTGTGTGAGTGGATGATGGTCCTAGTCTAGGGCATTTTGCTCTGGATATCATTTTTCTCTACTTTGCCTTGGGGCTATCAATGGTGCCAGAATCCACTTAAATGCAACTGCCCTCAGGCATAAAATCTTGGCAGCACAAATTCTGATTAAGAGCATCAAAAACTTGCGATGATTGATAAGCCTTGGATACTCATGTCTCTTCCCCGCCCCCTCACCCAAACTTCCAGGATGGGTGATACACACTAGGATGGTTTTCTGGTACCCAAGCTGCTCCACCTTCAGGCTCACACCTCCATTCTACCCCACAAACATCAGGTCTGAGACAGATTGAAGTCTGACTTTCAGCTTTCCCCCATATATATTGCTGGACAGAGCAATGAATACCCCAAGAGGAATATTAACTGACAAGTTAAAATAAGAGGATAGCTGGGGAGCACAGCTCTTTCAAAAGAAAACAGCAAAGTAGATGGCAGAGTCCATCAAAAAAATAAGTTTTATAACTGATGGGACAAAGACTCAAAATAAGCATTTAAAATATAGCAAAACAGATAAGGAAAGACATGAGCAATATGAAACATAAGGAAATGTAAAAAAAAAAAGAACAGTGGAAATATTATGTGTAAAAAATGCAGTAGTTGAAATACAGAACACAATAGATAAGGTAAAATGTAGAATTGATACAGCTGAGGAATTGATTAATAGATTGGAAAATTTGATTGAGGCACTCTCCCAGAAGGAAACAGGAAAAGATAATGATATAGAAAATAGAAAAGTTAAGCAATATGAAGGTGATATATTGTTCATAAGAAATTGTTATTTTTCTAAGCTATCAATTTGCCTGTTAATTGAAACAAAATAGCCTTCTTTACCAAGGCTGATTATAAAGATAGTCCAACCTGGTTTGAGGACATGAATAATTAATATGAGAGTGAAACAACTTATTCAACAAGACCAGGGAAAATATATTTTTCCTTGGATAGATGCCATATTTTTTGATTATTTTAAAGTCATAAGCATATAACATTCTGAATGAACGTATCGTTATGCTGTGTGATAACTATGAAGAAGTATATATAGAATAATATTCTAATGGGAGAAAATTATAATAAAAGTAATCATATCCATTTAATAGTGTTTATCATCATTATCATATTGCAAAGTAACCTGGCTTAGATAGGTAGCAGTTCCTGTAAATGATTGTAAGCAACATTTTATAGCCAATCGAAATTTTTGTTCTCTTCTCATTTTTTGGTCCCCCAGCTAAAAATCAGTGTTTTAAGTAAGAATTATCATCATTGTCGTCATCATCTTCACCATCATCTTTATCATCACCACCCTCATGGGTGTTAGTATTCCCAGCCCTCTCCTTATCCACAAACGTATAAAATGGCAAAGGCTTGTTTCTGATTGTGTAAGTATTGGGATTTCCTTGCCACCAACCTCCTTATACCATGCCTTAAAGCATAAGTGCCCAGTTCTTTGTTTGTTTTTTACCAAATCATTTTCAAAATGTTCCGTCCTTCCTTCTTTCCTTTCCTCAACATTTACTGAGCACCCACTATGTACCAGCACGGAATGATGTTGGTGATAAAAGAGAAAAAAAAAACCTATGGCCCCTGACTTTTACAAGACCTCAAGGATTGGTGAGCAACTGTTCCACGTTCAGCTGTCCTATGCTGAATGTCCTGGGAGCTAGGGGATTTGAGGAAGCAGAAATTCCGGGCCACAAAGATACTGATTATATGTCACAGGTATGTTCCCAGGATGTGGGAACAAAGAATGTTGCTAGTCCAGGATATGCAGCAATAGAAAAACAAGGGGAAAAATGTGACTACAGAGATATGATAAAGGTAAGCTAGGTTTTAGGGAAGAAAAGATGATCAGCAACTCCTCCAGGAATGTAGGAATGTACTCTCTCTCTCTCATTCTCTCACAGATATCACACACATACACAAACACACCCGAAGTTTGACTCAAGGACTAACCTTAAGCACATATACTGTGATTTTAAGAACCAACTCTTTCTGACTCTAATGATTTAGCACTGAGAAACAAAGGCCTTCATTTGCCTGGTAACTATGATCTGGTTAAAAATGTAGTGTCTCAGGTGGCTGTTACTGAGGAACATAGGAACCAAAGTGCAGATTTATGGTTTCTAGCTGATGAGTCACTAGGAATGGGTTTCAGTTTCAAAAATAATCAATAGGGCTTCCCTGGTGGCGCAGTGGTGGAGAGTCTGCCTGCCGATGCAGGGGACACGGGTTCGTGCCCCGGTCCAGGAAGATCCCACATACCGCGGAGAGGCTGGGCCCGTGAGCCATGGCTGCTGAGCCTGCACGTCCGGAGCCTGTGCTCCGCAACGGGAGAGGCCCCAACAGTGAGAGGCCCGCGTACCGCAAAAAAAAAAAAAAAAGTCAATAAAGTGATAGTACAAAAATCACAGCACCTCATAAGGAAGTCACAGTCATCCAACCGTTTGCTAATGGTACTTAACATGATAATACATTGATTAAACTCACTAAGTTGATGGGGGTGTATGTACCACTTCCTTAAAAGACCAGAAACTGTCATATGTAAAAGAGGTTAATACAGAGAGGATCTCTCTGGAAGACAGCCAGGGGTCTTTTTCAAGTAAGTAGTTAGATATTCAAAGAACAGAAAGTGTAGCTTGAAGAAATGGAATCTAGGCTTGGGAACAATTTAGGGCTCTTGTCTTCAGGGTTCCCCAGGACAGAGGTTCAAATGGGCCAACAAGGGGACCTTGATAATCTGCCCAAACCTATTATGGTATGTGCAGTTCTCACCCAAGTCCTAAATAAGTAGGCTTCTAATGTCAAATTGGTTTTCTCTACCAGGAAGAAATATTTCCCTTCAGAAGTGATTAGGTGGACTTTCTACTCCAAATTCATCTTGTATGACTTCGGGTAGTGAATTTTTCCAGGAAGTGGGTGAGTTGATCTTGATAGTTGGAAAATGACAAACAGTAGCATAGTCTGAGAGAAAAGAAACTGCACAATACTTTTAGAGCACCCGTTTATCCTTCAAAACTACATACCTCGCAACAACATTTCAAAGCCTTTGTCATGTACAACAGAGGAGAGTCCAGTCTTGGAATAAGACAATCTCTTTCACAAATAATAGAGTGACACTGGGATTAGTGAACATTGAGATCTATACGATCCTGTCTCTGGGAATTTTCTGTTCACGAATTCTGCTGAATACTGAGGCAGAATGATTACTTCAATATAAAAATCTCTTAGAGTTAAAAGAAGTCTAAGAAATGGTTAATCACCTGTGTGGCACACATTAACAACATTAATGTTTGTACTATTATTGAAATGGGTATATGAAAGTTCTGTGATTTGACTGTCCTTTTGACTAAATTATAGTTTGACCTAAGAATTTAACACATGCCAGTTATCAACCAGGGCGGAATACTTTGGGTAGTAAATGTTAAGAGTTATGTGTTATTGTGGAAACTCCTAAATGGCAACTGCAAACTTACGGTAAAAGGTGCATCTTAAAAATGTATTCTTTACCTTCAGCATTTCAGAAACACATCTAACACATGTGCCTATTGAAGCAATATGAAAATACAGAAATATCAAGGAAATATCACTTATATATTCATAAGTTTGATTTGATGTACACCAGCTTAATGTCTTATGGAACTGCTCTGTCGGTGCCATCCTCAAGTAAGGTGGATGCTCATGTAGATCAACATATTACCAGTGTTGCTCTACCGATTTAATAGGAATTAACCTGTTAAAATGGGCTCAGATTGATTTGTTGTCTTATTTGGTTAGATGGCTCCACATCTGACAATTCTCTGACATTGGAAGTTTACTTGTAATGAAAGAAAGCACCTAAGATAAGAAGGGGGAATGCAAATGTGGGAATCAGTTTGCTTTTATTAAGGCTGATTTTTTTTTTGGCCGTGCCGTGCCACATGCAGGCTCTTCCTTCCTCCGACCAGGGACTGAACCCGAGCCCCCTGCAGTGGAAGGGCCAAGTCTTAACCACTGGACCACCAGGGAAGTCACAATGGTGATTTTCATGCTGTGAGTAGGGGTATTTTGTGTCTACCCAGTGTGATCTATGTGGAAATTTCCCATTTTATAGACTCTGCTTTCTCTTTATGAGATTTGCAAAGGAGAAGGTTCAATTTACATCCACCCCTGGGGCCTCAATTTGGCAACCACTCCTCCACACTACAT
Organism: Neophocaena asiaeorientalis asiaeorientalis; assembly: GCF_003031525.2. NCBI lineage: Eukaryota > Metazoa > Chordata > Mammalia > Artiodactyla > Phocoenidae > Neophocaena > Neophocaena asiaeorientalis. The sequence goes on from NW_020172676.1 coordinate 2,718,931, forward strand.
CCTCTTCACCGCTCCCAGTTTCACTTTTGGCTACTGCTGTCTAGAGCTCCCTGCTCCATGCTAGGGTACTGGGCTGCACTACATGTTGCTGTGATGTGAAAATCCCACACCTTGTTTTATTACTGTATAGTCTAATTCCCCCAGAGCACCAGCAGTCAAGGCTGTATGGGTGAAACAGTTTTCCCTGAAGATTTGGGAGTAATTAAAGAAAATTAATTACAACAGAAATAATATTTTGAAAACCTTTTAATATTATATCCCAAATATGTCTGTTTCCCTAGTCCAAGAGAAGAAAAAAAGACAAATTCAGCCCCTCACAAAGGGCCATTTAAGGGCACACACCATGTCTGTCTTTTTTTTTTTTTACCTTGTAAGTAATCTTTTATTTTTAATTGCAATATTATTTATGGGTTTTTGCTCACTAGGAATTCTGTGTCGCTTTCAAAGAGATGGTATGAAACACACTACATCAGGAGAAAGACATGTGCTGATGAATTATGGTCCTGAATGTCATCATTCTGGTGATGTATATTAGAATAGGGATGGAGGAGTGAAGTTGAGGGATGAGTCTGTGTGCTGTGCATTCTTTTTTTTTTTTTTTTTGGGGTACGCGGGCCCCTCACTGTTGTGGCCTCTCCCGTTGCGGAGCACA
>NW_020172676.1:2721294-2728635 GCF_003031525.2 Neophocaena asiaeorientalis asiaeorientalis
GGACCGGGGCACGAATCCGTGTCCCCTGCATCGGCAGGCGGACTCTCAACCACTGCGCCACCAGGGAAGCCCTGCTGTGCATTCTTGAATGATCCCCAAGTAAACTGTGATACAATTAATATACATGTTTAGCATCATATAATCACAAAGTATTTGCCTGCAGAGGGAACCATTTTCTAGGTAACTAGGCATATACACCACCGACACCCTGGGTGACATCCATTTACCATGTCTGTCTTGCTCTCCTGCCTTCTTTTTCTTTACCTTCAATGTGCACCCCTCTCCTTTTAGTAAAACTCTATTGCCACTCCTCACAGGGATTTGTTTTGCCCTAGTTTCCATCCCCCTCCTCCAAAGAGTATAATCCAGAAAATAAAATCATCTTCAATCATATATTTTCAATGACATATTTGATCTAGAACAATATCAAGAGAACTTCATCAGAAAGTCCTGGCAGAGCTCACCAGGCAAAGCAGAAATGTCTGCAGAGGCCAGGCATCGCAGAGCAGAGTGAAGAAGCCTGGGTTTGGAGTTGAGCCTCAAAGACCTAATAACTGCACAGTCATTAAATTGGAAAAAAGTATAATTGGTAGTCCAAAGATGTAGAAGTGGTTTTTCATTGGATAGCCTGAGTTAACAAATAAATTAAATGAAAAAAAGTTGAAGACTTCAGAGGAACACCTCTGAAAGGAAATTTGAGAATTAAATCTAGAATTAACGTAATACATTATAAGATCTCTGAAAGACTAAGATATAAATATCTAAACAACAATGAGGAGGTCTCTTTATGATGAATGAGAAATGGAGGAATTCTTTTTTTCCACTCAACAAATATTTACCAGGTGCTTAATCTGTACCAGGAACATTTAAGGGGCTAGGAAATATAGCAGTAAATAAAAGGAATAAAAATATCTACCTTCACAGAGCTTACATTTTAGAGGTGGAAACAGATGCTAAAGAAGATCAATTAAATGAATGGGTTATGCCATAAATCCTTTCAAGGCAAGCAGAACAAGAAAGGTGGATATGCACTTGCTGGAGATGTCAGAGAACCGTGGTTTTAAATATTGTGCTCAAGGAAACCATATGTTTATAGGTACCAGTGAAAAAATTTCTATGAAAGAGCCAGCAATGACTATAAATAGAAGCATGAGGATCTACAGAAAACAATATGTATCTGCCACATTATAACAGAAAAATGTGACATTACCTCGTCTCAGATATTCTAAAGATGTCCTTTCTCTATAAGATGAATATCATCATGGTGTTACTTAAAAAATGGCTTCATCAAGGTGAGATTAGGTGCCCCTTCCACAGACTTCCATAGCACCCAGTACTTCCTTGTTGTAGGAGCTTCTATTCCCCAATATTGTTCTTGGAGGAGAAGCTGAATATAACAGAGACACAGACCATGAAGCCTCTGATAGAGAGAAAAGACTTCTAAGGTCCTGCTAACTTTCAAGTTTCCACAAGGTTGGCTGTACTTTGTTTCCTGCCCTTGTTTTCTGAGATATGTGTCCATAAAATATTCCCACCCTTATTTTGGTAGACCTCTGTTTTTTGCATCTAAGCTTTTTGCTTTCAATAATTTTAGCTCTGAGTCTTAGGTACTGTATATAGGTTATATTAATACTCAGAGCAATCTGGAAAAATGGGTATTATTATGTTTGTTTTCTAGATGAGGAAGCAAATATGGTTTGGTAGGTTAAATAATTTGAACAAGGTCACGTGGCTAGAAATCCTGGACTGCATGATTTCAAAGTCCAGGCTATCTTGATTTTATCACATCGTATCTTGTAAAGTAATTCGATGACAAAGTAGGTATGGGTCAGTTGACCCATAAATGTGCAGATAGTTCACAGCAATAGTAACAAATAGGAAAAAAGATTTTTCCATAAACTCTTTTTATTCTGGAAAGGATTGAGTATACAGAAGTGAATCTTCTTAATTAAAAAAGATAAGGATTTTGGCTAAGTGTTCAGGAGTAACAAGAAATTGCAATACTGTAGTAGGTTAATGATTAGAAAGGTAAAAAAGCCACTTTATATAATTTCTGAATAGAAAGTAATAGTGTAATCAAGACTGTTAACGATTGGAAAGCATCAAGCTTTGATTGGTTGAGGAATTTAAAAACTGGTATTTAAAATTTTATTTTTTGACTAGGCATTAATTTTGCATGGTTGAAAATTCAAAATATACAAAGGAATATATAGTAAAAGGTTGACCTCTTACCTCTGTTCCCCAGCCATCAACTTTTCCTCCCTAGGAGCAACTAATATTGTTCTCTTCCTGGCTATGCTTCTAAATATGTTCTAGATATGTTCTAAATATGCAGATGTGTTGCTTTTAAACTCCTTCAGTTTTTAAGAACATGTTATTGTATGTTCACATGCTGTTATAGGAAGTAATACAGAGAGATCCATATACCCTTTACCCAGATTTCCCCATTGGTAATTTACAGTAGAATACTATATAGTATTCTATACTATACAACTATAGTTCAATATAGTATACTATATTCAATACTATGCTATAGTTCAATAGCACAACCAGGATACAGAGCATTTACATAACCAAGGCTTCCTTGGCAGTAGCTGTCTCTTCCTCTGTGGCTACAGCTTCCATCAGGGTGACCCCTGGGCTCCAGTAACCCTGCCTCTTCCCTTTGTTTCTCCAGTTAGGAGCTGCACTTGCTAATTTCTGGATTACCTTGTCAACCCCTGCTTAGCTTCTGAGTTCTTCCGTGGCCTGTGTTATCAATTCCTTGCATCAATTGTCTTTGTAAAAATTTGAAATGATCTCTATTTTCCCTGTTAGCCCCTGCCTGAAACAAGTGGATTTAAAGAAAAGTGGTGATGTGGCATTTCTTGCACACCTGGCTTTGTAATTTCTGTTTTATACCCACTATGTTGTTATCAAATCTACCTATCCTGTTCTCTCAAACTGACTGTTTGCTAGGTGATGCTCTTTAAACCAATGTATAATCTTTCCCAGACAACCATCATTTTTTGTTTGTTTGTTTTTTTTGGCTGCGCCCTGTGCTGTGGGATCTTAGTTCCCCGACGAGGGATCGAATCCGTGGAGTCCTGACCACTGGACCGGTAGGGAATTCCAGACAGCCATCATTTTAAAGTGATTTTTCTGGGAAGGAGACTTGAGGCAAAGATGTAACTTACAAAAGGGGCATTTGAGATGGAGTGTCTTGACTCCCCAGGTTCAGAAGGCCTTTCAGACCACAAGGTCTATCTATGGTACATTTGCACCTAATTCTTTATAAGCATGCCATTTTTCTTTGTAGACTGAAAGATCTTCACAGAACATGGAAGAGCTCTGTTCTGGGCTTCTGCATTACCCCCACCCCGATTCCGCTCTTCAGCCACGTCCTTGCAAGCCACAACTGATCTGAATTAAGACAGTACCCAGGCAGAGTCTTTAGGTGGCATAGACACATCAGGAGGGGCCACACATAAAGCTATTATCAGCCATTAACTACCTGGTGAATTGGTTTATTGGGTGTTTGTGACACTCAAGAACTGACTGAAGTTTTGATTGGGTGATGAGTCAGGGGTAGGATGGGAGAACAAAGCACCACCCAGGGAGGGAGGCAATTTGGACACAATGCCCCTCAAGAGAGCTAGCCTTGAGCCTCATAAATTTAAAGGCAAATCAGAACTTTACTGCTTTTGGCTAAAGAACATTGACAACCTTTCAGAGCAAAGGGCAAGTACAAGGCATTCTTCTGAAAAGGTTACAAGATTTCAGACAGAACAGAATGAAAGTAAGTTTCTGAATATAAAATATACCACGTTTTGGAGGTGGTTTTATGAGAACTGATCATCAGAACAATATACTACTGTGTCAAACAGATTATAGTCTGAAATAACTTTCAGTGTTCTCCTAAAGTACTGACGAAAAAAAAGCCCATTCATTTATTCATTTAACACATACTACATCGTGCCAGGTTCTATATTTGAGAAGTTACACATATCTGTTAGAAATAATTTATGTTTTCCTAAAATTGTTTTATAATCTTCCCATACGTATTTTAGGGCACATAAAGTAGTATAAAATGTCTTCTAGCTGAGGAGCCTCCAGACATCGCTGTTGAAATAAGGGTGTTCAGATTTGTGTTTATAGTTTCAGGGGCATATATAGATTTTGGAACAAGTGTGAATCAATATTTGTTTACCTTTGTATTAATTTACACCAAGATTATGCCTTTTATGTTCAGATAAAGCATTTTCTTAAAAAAAAAAAGGAAGAACAACAAACTCTCTTGGATTGAGACTGGAACACAAATTATCATCATTTATAAACAATTCTGGGGTTCCTCTGGCTGCGTTCAAACCCACCTCAGCCACTAACTCCGTGTGTGTGACCTCGAGGAAATTACTTAAATTTTCTGCATCTTTAAAACGCGAATCATAATTGGTCACTCTCTTACAGAATTGTTGAGGAGTGTAAATTAGAAAATGCATGTAAAAAGGCCTGGCACACAGTGAGGGCTAAATAAATGTCCGTAATTATTCTTATCTCTGAGTTTGATAACCGGTTTGGCAGAGATGTACATAAATCGAGAATAGGAAAGAATGATCAAAGGAAAGAATTTCTTACAAGAATGGAAAAGATCAAGTCTGAGGATTCAAAAAGGGGCTAATCAAATCAGATTCTGAATTTTACCCTCCTCCCCACATTCACTAGATATTTAGCATTTTTCTAAGATTGACCCTATAATTTGTAATTTCATGGGCTTCTAGTCTTCTCTACTTCAGCTCAGTGCTGCGTCCTTAAAGCGGAGACTCACCAATGACAAACATCGCCACAACACATAACTGGGGCAACTTGAGTGTTGCCAGGCCTGGAGTGGGAGCACTTGAATTGTTGGGCGCGGGTTTGGACTGGGCAGGGGGGGGTTACGACTCCTCCTCCCCCTCCTCCCCCTCCCCCTCAACCACCGCAGCCGGCAGCTCCACTCCCCTCTCCCCAGCCCCCTTCTTCCAGCTCCCGAGCGCCTTTCTCTCTCGGGTCCGCCCTTCCTCGGGGTGTGTGAGCTGGGCGCAGGAGGCGGGCTCAGCGCTGACGGGCTGCGCCTCTGCAGCCAGAGGGAGGAGGGCGGGAAGGCGTGCGGCGGCGGCGGCGGAGGAGGAGAAGGAGGCGGGGACAACGCCGGGCCGTAGCTGGCGCCGAGCGCGGTGGGAGCGGAGAGGGTACCCGGCTGGCTCGGCTGGCGGCCTCAGCCCGGACCTCGACGCCGCAGCCCTGCGCCTCCCGAGCCCTTGTCTCAGTCTCCGCGACCCCAAGCACGGCGGAGGCGGCCGAGCTGTGGGCCACTGGTAGGTTGACGGGGACGGCGGTTCCTTCTGCAACCTTTTGTGCTGCAGAAAAGGTGGTGGTGGTGGTGGTGGTGGTGATTATGATGATGGGTGGGTGGGTGCGTGGGTTAGGGGGGTTGCCCCAGTCATCGGTCCTCGGTGCCAGCCCCAGTCGTGGCGCCGCCCCTTCCTCCCTGCCTCGTCTCGGGGCCGGGCGCGCGGTGCCCGCGCGGTGCTGAGGAACCCTGACCGGGCAGGCCTCCGGGATGGACGGCGGGCGGCCTCAGCGGCCCTTGGCCTCAGCGGTCTGGTCCGCCGGCGCCCGAGCAGGGGGGTAGAGTCTGGTGGACTGGGTGGGGCCCTGGCGGGGTGCCGGGAGCCCGCAGTTTCTTGGTCCAGGGTGGGGTCGGAGACGCCGTGAGTGTGCAGCGCGTGTGAGTGAGGGTGCAGGGGCGTGCGCCCCCGTGTGCGCGCGGCGTGCGCTCGCCGGGGAGGTGCGGGACTCGACGACCCATTACGCGTCTCCCGCGGTGCGGCGGTGCGGAAGTCGGCGCGCGTTGGCGCGCACGCTGGATCATCCGCCGCCGTGGCCTCATCGCGGGGCAGCGGGCCTGGGGGCCCCATTAAGAAGTAGGTCCTTCCCGGGCCTGCTGCGCCTCTGGCTGCCTGCCCGGGCCGAGCGCCGGGTGCGACTGCCCGGGCCAGATAGCACCTCGGGGCAATCCGTGGCAGCCTTATCTCGCCTGCCCTCCTCGTCCGCGCAGCAGTCTGGGGGGCGAGGCCGTCCGGGAACCCGCAGCCAGCGCCCGCTGCGTGTCTGCCGGTTTGGCGGGGGCAGGCAGACCGGCCGTGGCCGGGGGCGCGCGTGTGGATTCGGGCCGGGTGCTGGCCAGAAGCGAAAGCGGCAGATGTCCTTGGGCATCGCCGCCCTCGCCCCACCTGTCGCGGGTGAACTTTGGGCCAGGTGGAAAGCGGAGGAAAGGGGTTTCCGGGCGGGCGGCAGTCAGACCTTGAGAAGGCGGCCCCATTGTGAAGCTGCCAAACTCTAGTGGTGGAATCTGCAAATCTCTGCCAGAAAGGAGATGGGAACACGAAGGGAATGATGGCCCTGTCCCTTTCTCCTTGTAAATGTTCCACATCCTTAGGGTGTCTCTGCTTCTCCAGCCACGCCAGTTTGCACTCGGGTTGGTTACTGATTTGTGTCGAGCCAAGATGCTGAGTGTGTATGTGTATGGCTGTGGCGCACAGGTTAACACTGGGACTGGGAACTTTTTAATCATTTGAGGAAAGAGGAAGAATGGAGGCAGTAGCATTTTATAGCGTGCTCGCTACTCCTAGCCAAAAGAACAGCTCTTGCACAACATTTCCGACGTTTCTAGACTCTTCATTTTACATTGTTTTTCTCAGATAAGCCACACTACAGTTCACTTGTAAGTTGCTTTATTTATTTTTTTTAACCCTGTAGAGCAGATTAGACACTAAGGAGATAGAAATGACCTCTTCCCAAAGTTTATTTTCCCAGTCATTTCAAAATACAGTATTGGTTATTATTGTGAAGCTTTTGGTACTTTCTTAATTCAAGACCATGATTTACGCTTACACAATTATACTTAATGAATGTTTCACAGATTTCTCAGTGTTTTAATTATGTAACTGTGTATGCATTATAAACTTAATAAAATGACCAGCATGAAATACAAGGATTAATGATCCCGGAAACCTCTTGATTTGATAAGAACTGGTGTTTAGAATATGCTTCTGCCAACATTTTAGGTTATTTAATTGTAAATTAGACTGTTTAGTAGTATCTCTTCCAGGGTATAAGACAGAGGGTATTTATTGACCTTACATAATGGTCAGTGACTTTGTTTACTTTCTCTGTATAATTTTGTATACTTTGGAGAGCTAGTGGGCACATTAACCCTTAAAAGTATTTAGTGTGGTGGGAGTAATAAAACCTTATATACAGGATTAAATCTTTTTTTTTTTTTTTTTTTTTTTTTTTTTTTTTTCTTTGGGGGGAAAATAA